>NC_142052.1:40280637-40433583 GCF_982192425.1 Myodes glareolus | reverse complement strand
GTCCCTGCTCACAAGTCCTACCCAGGCAATCGTCGTCTTACAAAAGTCAATAATTTATTATAAACTGTTAAGGATAATTAAGGAATATGAACTAATGGCCAGTCACCCTACAAATGATCAAATTCTTGAATGTGTTCAGAACTGTGTGTGTAGTCATACTAAGTATTAATGCGATAAACTATAAAAAAAAAAGCTTTGTGTAGCCTATATGTGGTTTCAAAGTTAAGCCTAGGTTTATCTAGCTCAGATATCCTTACCAGAGTTGTATTCTGAGTCCAATTCTTGACTCTGTGACAGGTGCCTTTTTATATTTGGATCTAATAGCCATCAATTTAATGGTATCCAGACAGGTTATCCCCACCCTACCCCACCCTTTTTTACAGTAATTTTTTTCAAATACAGCCAGATTGTTTCTAATGATTTCTGAGTGGTTTAAATAGAAACAATTTTCTCTTAAAACTGTACAATACCCTCTCTGTTTTCCACAGAGTAGGTGGAGTGCCCAATCAAACTATTTCAGCCAATGAAGCTTTGTGTTGCCAGATCTGGGTCTGCTTGATTTTAACAGGAACCTTTTCTGGCATGCCAAGAGGCACTATAGATATTCTGTCCCCATGCCAGGGGGTTTCCTTTTGACCTAACAGCCCAGCTTTCTGGGGACAAGGGGCAAGAGTGTATCCTGGTGTACTTCCTGCCCGTGAACCTGCCACCCACGTGTGATCAAGCATATCTAGTGTGGAGGTAAAGCAAACTTGTGTAGGGGAGTGAAAAACTTGGGGGCTTGTTATCTCCCATAAACAACAGCCTCCCGCCTTTCAGGAGCCACCTGTCCCTGGGCAGGAGGCTTGCCGGTCAGAGGCGGTTTTGTTTCGTGGATCTCTAAGGCATAGTAATTAAAACTGAAAGCGTAACTTGGGCTCTCACAGTCCCCCTTGAGTTGTATTCTGACTCAAATCCTTGACTCTGATGGGTCCCTGTTTAGATTGGGATCTCCTAACCATCCGCGTAATGGTACCCAGACAGGAATTACCATTTAGTTCAGGCATCAATGATGCAAGAGCCAACAGCAATTAGGAGGAGCGGACGGTCCAAATGCACATCTTTAATCCCAGCACTCGGGAGGCAGAGAGAAGCAGATCTCTGGGTTCGAGACCAGCCTGGTCTACAAAGTGAGTTCCAGGACAGACAGGGCTATGTAGGAAATCCTGTCTCCAAAACAAGCAAGTAAAACAAAACAAACAAGAAAACCCAACAAAAGCCCTCCAAAACCAGAAACACAAAAAATTAAATATCTGAGAGAATTTGGTGCATTAGACCTGCATTTTTACATTTTATCGCTTTCTATTTTGTTTGAGACAGGCCTCACTCTGTAGCTTGGCCAGCTTGGAACTTATTAGGAGACTAGGCTGGCCTTGAACTCAGAGTTCATGCCTGGCTTAGACTTGCAATTTTTAATTTATGATTTGAATTTTTTTTATTTTTAAGTCAGAGGTTTATATGCAACCATGGGAAGTCTGGAATTTCCTAGGTAGACCAAGCTGGTCTTGAACTTACAGAAAGCCTCTTCCTTTCGATTACTGATTAGAATTCTTTGACGGGGGCTGGTGACTTGGCCCACTTTGCAGAGTGGAAGCCCTGTGTCTGATTTCTACCTCACGCAGGTAGGACAGCCTGGCATCAGGGGAGCGGACTTTGACTCCGGTAAGAGGACGGTCGGTGGGGTAGGGCGGCAACCCTGACTGAGAGGCTTGGGAAAAAAAATCCCACAACCCATGAGATGCGCCTGGAGGAGAACTGAGGTCCCGTGCCAGACTTATTTAAAGATATGATGTATAATTAAAAATACACATTAATAATTATCATGTTACAGCTGTCTGGGTTACAGGATTCTATATGATCGGTCTTCTGGGAAATGACAGGATGAAAGCTCTTGGCTATCCAGTGTTTCATAGCAAAGTCCAAACCTGTTTCTTAAAAATTGTCAACAGCCCCATCTATGGTCACGAAAACTGCAAAAGAGTAACACTTCTAAAGAAGTCATTCAGAAAAATAAACGCTAACTTTATATTCGGTAGAAGGGACGATGGCCATCAGACAGACCTAGAACAGCAGTACTGGCGTGGCCTGTTGTGTGACGATAGACACGTAAGGCTAGATTTGATACATACATACACACACACACACACACACATATATCACATACTGTATATGTGATTCAACTGTGCTTTAGAATATCCTCTATTTGGTGATACAAATTAACGGCTATGAAGGTCTATTCAGATTAACAAAAGCAACAAAAGCTGACTTAGAGAGTTACACCTACTTACTTAAAAAACTATGTGTATATGAATGCTCTTTTGCATGTCTCTCTGCTCGGCAGAGGGCACTGGGTTCCATTACAGATGGCTGGCGCCACCGTGTGGTTGCTGGGGATAGAACTCAGGACCTCTGGAGGAGCGGCCACTGCTCGCCACTGCTGAGCCGCCTCTCCAGTCCCCTGCACCTAAGGCTTTGCCCAATGGTCAACACCAAGCTTCGAGAGAATTAGAAAACTGAGAACATAGGTTTGATAAATATGATCAAAAAGTTTAAATTTGACACTAGGAGAGCTTCAACTCAAAATTGTTATTTTTAGGGCTAAACCCGTCAGAAATGGAACGTCAAGTCCCTGTCTCATGAGAGCTGTTAATTTATCGTAGATTAAGGAACACAATAGTCAGCCATCTTACAAGTGATCAAGTTCTTTAATTGTAGCTATACTAAGTAATGATATAATTAATTACAGGGATAAGCCTGGCTTAGTCCCCTGTGTATGTTTTTGAAGTTAAGCTTGAAACAAGTAATGAGGGGCTGGAGAGATGGCTCAGTGGTTAAGAGCATTGCCTGCTCTTCCAAAGGTCCTGAGTTCAATTCCCAGCAACCACATGGTGGCTCACAGCCATCTGTGATGAGATCTGGTGCCCTCTTCTGGCCTGCAGGCATACACGCGGACAGAATATTGTATGCATAATAAATAAATAAATAAATAAATAAATAAATACATACATACATACATACATAAAAAACAAGTAATGAGAAACAAAGTTTGTCTATTCAGATATACCTAGATGTTGCTAACTGGAGGGTCAGCCTTCAGTCAGCTCTAGGGGACGCAAAAACATCCATGAATGTGGTGAGCACTAGGCTTTTCTATCTGAGGGGAAAACTAAGGAAACACCGGTGCTTTCTCTTTTACTTCATCTTGTAAAGAAAATCCTCTCTGAAAAGTCTCTCTTGCTCCTCTCCATAGCTCTGCAAACCTCCTCTCTCAGCCTAACTCTGGACAACTATCTTCAGGCCCCGACCCATTCTGGCAACACAAAATGAGTCACAGTTTCCCTCAGGCTAGGGAGGACACACTGACCCGCCAGTGAGTGACCCTTGGCGGTGCACAGAGCTCTTTCCCAGACAGAAAAGTGACATTGAAATTCACGATTTAGGAGCTGGAGAGATAGCTCAGTGGTTAAGAGCACTGCCTGCTCTTCCAAAGGTCCTGAGTTCAATTCCCAGCAACCACATGGTGGCTCACAACCATCTGTAATGAAGTCTGGTGCCCTCTTCTGGCTTGCAGCGTACATACTGAGAATACTGTATACATAATAAATAAATAATCTTTAAAAAAAATTCAGGATTTAAACTATAGACAGTTAGTTGGCTGAACCTTGAGGTTGGGAGTACACACAGCAAAGTCGATTGCTGAGAAAGTTAGGTATACTAAAGTCGTTTCAAGCTCTGACCTTTAATCAGCAATAAACACCTGGGAAAATGACCTTGTATATTCGTCTCTAGGGGCAACCAGTTTGCTTTGAATTTGTTCTGACGTGTAAAACAAGCTGTCTTTGTGATGGAGAATATTACTTTCCTATGTCAGTCTGAATAGTAAAAGATTTCCTGGTATTATTTCTATCTATCAAAATTATAGAGCTTAGGCAGAAATCATCTTCCTGACCCCCACAGCTATAGATGTGCCCAACAGATGGAATATTTTATGAGATAAACACACCAGCAGTGGGGAAACCCATAGCTGTTATTAGGGAAGGAATGTGGCAGCAGCTGAGAGAAATTACAGCCAGAAGCAACCGGTCATTGAATCAGTAACTCCATGGCTTTTCCAAGCGGGGATCCCCATCAGTCATTCATCCGGTGGGGCGACTTGCTGGACACTAGTTGTCACCTGCTGTATACTCTCACGGCAGCTCTCAGCACCCAGACAATCATCAAACACTTCAGATGTCTGCAGAATATGGCATTTAAGATGTTTAAAAAAGTTTATTGTATCAGACACTCTCAGCTCCTAGCAGTGATTTCCAAGAAGAAGACTCCACCCCGCCTGTAACACTGGCCACTGGACATGATTCCCCAATGCAACACCTGCCGCCAGAACTCTTCCCAGACAGTGAACAGCAGGACCTGGAGAACTGATTGCCCCCTGCCCCCTGCCTAGACAAAGTAAGGCTGGTCTTCCCCATGTTCCTACCTCCTCCATAGGAAACTCTCAACTTATGGGCCTGGCAGTCGAACGAAGCTGTCCTGATACTGCTGCCTCTGATACTATGGAGACCACGGGAGCCTGGGGTGGCTAATTGGGTGTGGACTGGTCTCTGGCTTTTGTAATAGATTCGGAAGCTGCTTGGTCTGCACTCAGGTATAAGTTATCCTTCTTGGATCTCTGATAGGATCGATGGCGAGGCCAGCTATAACTTTGTCAACTTGGCAGCAGCAGACAACTAGATATTCCACAAGGCAATAGCCAGTTTGTTAGTTCATTTTATATGTAAAATTTACAAAAGGCCTTGCTTTTTCTTTCTTTTTTCTTTCTCTCTCTCTCTCTCTCTCTTTTTAATTTTTTTTCAAGATTTATTTATTTATTTGCATACAACATTCTGCCTTCCATGTATGCCCACATGCAAGAAGAGGGCACCAGATCTCATTACAGATGGTTGTGAGCCACCACGTGGTTGCTGAGAATTGAACTCACGACCTCTGGAAGAGCAGCCAGTGCTCTTAACCACTGAGCCATCTCTCCAGCCACCTCTTTTTTTGTTTTTTGAGACAGGGTTTCACTGTCTCAAAACTAGCTCTCGTAGACCAGGCTGACCTCGAACTCGCAGAGATCCGCCTGCCTCTGCCTCCTGAGTGCTGGGATTAAAAGCCTTGCTCTTTCTAAAGCTACTAGGTCTCTTGATAAGACCAGCCAGAATCAGTGAGCTTCAGATTCGCAACAGCATGAAGAACCCTCAGGGAATGTCAACTGCTGACCATCACATGCACAGAAGCATCCAAACACACACGCAAACCACATGGCAAACCACATGCACACAAGCACCCAAATACACACGCAAACACGTAAAAGGAACAAGAAGAACCCAAGCAGGCACGGTGGCTCACATCTATACTATTAGCATGCAGAAAGCTGGATAAGAGCCCCAGTCATGAGAGCATCTCCCATGTCACATAGTGAGTTCCAGGCCAGCCTGGGCTGACACACCATCAGAACTAAACCAAACACCAAAACTCCAATCAAGGGGGCTGGAGAGATGGCTCAGAGGTTAAAAGCATTGCCTGCTCTTCCAAAGGTCCTGAGTTCAGTTCCCAGCAACCACATGGTGGCTCACAACCTTCTGTAATGAGGTCTGGTGCCCTCTTCTGGCCAGCAGGCATACACACAGACAGAATATTGTATACATAATAAATAAATATATAAAAAAAAAAACTCCAATCAAATACAAGGCATGTAGTTATACACAGAGTACTTTGCTCTGGACACGTGCAAGTGGGAAGACCCTGCTTCACTTGTTAAAAGCACAGCTACAGCCACGAGTGGAAAGCAAGAGCTCCGCACAGCCGCACAGCCGGTGCCTGAGAGGGCAGGACTCAGCCATGCACTGAGCAAATCCCCCACAGCACAAGTGAGGCACCATGGCTGCAAGTTTAATAGGGAGAGGTGACAAGTCAGGCAGTGGTGGCGCACACCTTTAATTCCAGCACTTGGGAGGCAGAGGCAGGCGGATCTCTGTGAGTTCAGATCTCTGTGAGGCCAGCCTGGTCTATAAGAGCTAGTTCCAGGACAGGCTCCAAAGCTACAGGGAAACCCTGTCTCAAAGACCAAAAAAAAAAATAAAAAAAATAAAAAATAAAATAAAAAAAAGACAGAATGAGTAGTTCAAATTCAGTCTATATGGAAGGTTTTTTGTTTTGGCAATGCTGAGAATCAAATTGAGGATAAACACTGCACCCATGACAGTGATTTTTTTAAAGAAGATTTATTATGTATAGTGTTCTAACTGCATGTATGTCTGCAGGCCAGAAGAGGGAACCAGATCTCATTACAGATGGTTGTGAACCACCATGTGGGTGCTGGGAATTGAACTCACGACCTCTGAAGAGCAACCAGTGCTCTTGACCTCTGAGCCATCTCTCCAGCCCCATGAAAGTATTTCTAAGACATGAAATCCTATAGTCCTGTATTTCTGCGGCTACAGCTCTCAGCTCAACAGGCACCAAGTTGTAAGGAGCCACTTGTTTGTTTCCCTGGCAGCCTAGACCCAAAATAACCACACAGGAACTGTATTAATTAAATCACTGCTTGGCCTATTAGCTCTAACTTTTTATTGGCTAGCTTTTATATCTTAATTTAACCATTTCTATTAATCTGTGTACCGCCACGAGGCTGTGGCATACCAGGTAAAGTCTCTGGCGGGCTCTTTGAATTCACCTACTTTCTCCCAGCATTCAGTTTAGTTTTCCCTGCCTACCTATATTCTGCCCTGTGCAGGCCGAAGACAGCTTCTTTATTCATTAACCATAGGATCAACACATATACAGGAAGACTTCCCAGCACTTAGTCACCTGGAAAGAGGGGATCAGTTGAGGAATTGCTGCCATCTGATTGGCCTGTGGGTACGTCTGTGAGACATTTTCTTGACTGTTTTCCATGTAGGAGGACCAAGCTACTATGGTGGTGTCACCCCCGGGGCAGGAGAGTCTGGGAACAGGCCAGGAGCAGCATTCTTGGCCTCTTTTAGCCCCCACCTCTAGCCCTGTTTCCTCCGGGATACTGTGACCTGTGACCTGAACTAAACACACTCCCCACAAGTGCTTTGGCTCGTGGTGTTTACAATAGCCACAGGGAAACTAGGCCACCTGTCAGAATACACACTGAAGCAATACAGAAAAGATTTAAATCAAAGTCACTATACAAAAATAAACAAATTAACTTTATTAAGCCATGGCTTCAGTACTTACATTGATTTGTTTAAAAAAATATCAGTTTAGAATATCATTGCAAGTGAACATGCACAATAAATAGAAAAAGGGGGGTGCAGTGCTGGGGGACTGGCGACTGTCGCTACCTGCTGCCTACTGTGGCAGACCAGATCCTGACAGGCCATCACTGTCGCTACCTACTGCCTACCGTGGCAGACCAGATCCTGACAGGCCATCACTGTCGCTACCTGCTGCCTGCCGTGGCAGACCAGATCCTGACGGGCCATCACTGTCGCTACCTACTGCCTACCGTGGCAGACCAGATCCTGACGGGCCATCACTGTCGCTACCTGCTGCCTACCGTGGCAGACCAGATCCTGACGGGCCATCAGCATTCTCAAAGTGCAGGCGAGCACCAATGGGAGGTTTCGAATGTATGGGAATTAGCTTGGTGCTCTGGACCACTCACCAAAAACATGAAAAACAAAACAAACAGCGACTCCGTGTCTCTGGGAAGCAGCTTCCCAACAATACTGAATTATCCACTGCTATTCGCAGAACAACTTAAACTACCCAAAGCGCTAAGACTTCATTAGCGGTTCTTTAAATCAAAGTTTTAACATTAAATATATGATCACTCAAATATCCTAAGCCGTATGGCCGGCCCCAAAACAATAAGTTACAAATCCTCTGAACCTAATAACTTAAACATGATGTGGTTAATGTGACACATTCTACCTCAGCTAACCTTTCATGTAAGGGGTTTTTTACTGCCCTCAAGTGAGGGATGTGGTATCCTAGCAACAGCGATGGCACCATTATTACAAAGGCAGAACCTGCAAATGTACACATTACTTTGAGTTGCACTTGATTGAAGAAATAATTCTATGTACAGGTGGGTCCGTATTCAATGTACAAATTTTCAGTGGAACAGGCTTAAGATCCAGGCAGGTTTAACAGATGCTTTCTGACTTCGGAACAGACAGTAAAGGGACTTCCTAAACAGAATAAACGAGTCAAAGGAGGTGGTGCCGGTTCGTATTTCATTTTAGGTATGGTGGATTTCATGAAGCATCAGCTCCCGAGGTATACTTGTTTCTGGACCGTACAATTTACACGCTCTTCTTTCAAAGGCGGCTACCATTTGTTTCACAACTTCATCAAAGAACAATGTAGCAAGCTGGGAATGCAGAAGTGAGCGGAATTCAAAAGAAATCTGTAAGGAAATGTGAGACATTATTTTACACATATCTGCCAGACACAGTGACACACCTCCACCCCTAGCATTCTGGAGACTGAGGCAAGAGTACTGGGAATTTAAAACTAGCCTGGTATATACAGCAAGTTCCAGGACAGCCTGGGCTGTAGAAATAAAGGGCTGGGTAAAGCTAGCCAAGGTGTTACAGGTCTGTAATTCCAGTTATTCGGGAGATCCAAGCTCAAGGCTTGCCTGGGCTACAGCGAGTGCAAGGCCTTTTTGAAAGGTCTGGGGATGTAGAAACATACTGTGTATCTAATGGCTTTTCAACTTTGGAATTTCTATTGCCCTAATGTTGAAAATTAAAATACACTTTGCTTCACTAAGAAAGTCATCCTGAAACATGATCATGACTTCATTCAAAATAAGTACTGGAGCCAGGAAGTGGTGGTGCATGCCTTTAATACCAGCACTCAGGACGTCTCCGTGAGCTTGATCCCTCGTCTACAAAGCAAGTTCTAGGGCAGCTAGAACACAACAAAACAATCAAACAACCAGAAAAGGGCATTATTAGCTTTGAGTGGCAATATCGGCTATAATCCTAGCATCTGCGAGGCCGAGAGATGATAGTGAAGTCGAGGCCAGTCCAGGCTGTGGAGCAAACTGTGGTCCAGCCACTCTAGTTGGCCATAGAGGCTAGGCGGTGTGGTGCATGACTTTAATCCCAGCACTAGAGAGAAATGTAAGACAGGAGGAGACAGGTCTCGGGTCAGTCTCAGTTCGAGGCTATGTAGAAGCACAGGATCGCCCATTTCGGGCTGAGGTAGAGGTAAGAGCCAGTGGCCGGCCACTTTGCTTTTCTGATCATCATCTGGAACCCCAGTATCTGTCTCTGGGTTTTTATTATCCATGCTACAGTCCAGCCCAGGTTACAGAGTAAAACCGTGCCTCAAACAATGCATAAACTGAGGCTGGCAAGATGGTCTGATGGCACTTACCACCAAGCCCGGTGATCGGAGTTTAATTCCCAGGACCCACAGAACAGGAGGATAGAACAGACCCCTGAAAGCTGCTCTCCAGCCTCTCCCTGCGTGCTGTGCCGCACACACTATAAACAAGAACCTTATAACAGACTTACTGAAAAATCCAAGGTACAAGTTCTCGGATAGCCAGGAAGACCTGGGCTAAAACGCCAAATCGTCTCCAAATGATTGAAAAGTTTCCCATCGGTACAAGATGCCTAAAACAAAATGGAAAGAAAAAATAAACATCTTTCATATGAGCAAGAATCTACCACGACTGGGGCTTATTTCCTTGAGAAATAATTATCTTTATCAGCTCAGAATACAAGAGATGAAGACGGCTAGTAGCTTGGAACAAGGAGTCACTTTCTCTTCCCGTGACTCCGCATTGCCGGCTGTTCCCTGGTGTGCGCTCACCCACTGTGCTACTCTATTGGACTATTGGCTCTCCTGGACCGCACTCCTTTACCGACAGATCAGTCTGCAGGGGGTAACTGCTCATGTGTGTTGACCATAGGTCCTCAGTCACTAGCCATCTTTCTGAGCCTGGGTCTCTGTGATGTAGACCAATCTCTGGTGTCTACACAGCATTAGGATGGGATGAGGTCCACAGGAAGGTCTACCCTAAATGTGGGCAGCATGACTCCTATAACCAGTGCCCTGGACTGAAGAAACAGGAAACGGTGACGCACCAGCATCTACCACCCTGACTCGAGTGTAGATGCAGTGTGGTCAGCGGACCAAAGCTTCCGCCCCCATGACCTCACCAGCTGCCATTTCTCTACCATAATTAAAGGCTCACTTGAACTGTGAGCCAGCATAGGCCCTGCTTCCTTATGCGGCTTCATGTCAGGTGCCTGGCCACAGCAACAAGTGTGGCAAACAGCCTCCCTGAACCTGGCCTCATCCATCTTGCTAGGCTGGCTGACCAAAGAGCTGCCCCTGCCCTCCAGGACTGGGGAGCCACACTCAGGGCCTTAAGCCTTAAGCAAGCACACAGTAAGTACTTTCCCAAATGGGCAATCCCCCAGCCCCGAGGAGTGCTTTTTTAAAAACCTCATTTCCAGTTCCGCTACTTACAGGCGACCCTGTACAAGTTAAATACTACACATTTCTTTCCTTTTCCAAGACAGGCTTTCTCTGTAGCTTTGGAGCCAGTCCTGGAACTAGCTCTGTAGACCAGACTGGCCTTGAACTCACAGAGATCGACCTGTCTCTGCTGGGATTAAAGGCGTGCGCCACCAACACTTGGCTTTACATCACATTTCTATAAGTTGTAAGGTAACATACTTTATACCATCACTCTGAAATGGTCAACATGTTCATAAGGTATCTGGTACATATTTCTAGGGCGAACTGGCTCGTCTGCCTCAATGATTATGCAGGACATGCATACCCTGTACCCACAGAAGTAAGCAGAGGTACCAGATCCCAGCTGCAAGCCATCATGTCGGTGCTGGGAACTGAACCAAGTCCTCTGAAAGAGCAGCTGGAGAGATGGCTCAGTGGCTAAGAGCATTGCCTGCTCTTCCAAAGGTCCTGAGTTCAATTCCCAGCAGCTGCATGATGGCTCACAACCATCTGTAAAGAGATCTGATGCCCTCTTCTGGCCTGCAGGCATACATGCAGACAGAATACTGAGAATACTGTATACATAATAAATAAATAAATCTTAAAAAAAGAAAAAAAGAAAAAAAGAAAAAAAAAAGAGCAGCTGAATCCCTGAGCCATCCACGCTTCTTTCAGCTTCCTGGACCCTCTCACTGTCTTACTACTTCTCCCAAAACTTCCAAAACAAGCGTGCCAGTGGTGGCGCACGCCTTTATTGACAGCACTCGGGAGCAGAGGCAGGCGGATCTCTGTGAGTTCGAGGCCAGCCTGGTCTGAGTTCTAGGACAGCCAGAGCTGTTACACAGAGAAATCCTGTCTCGGGAAGAAAAGAGAAGTGTGTGCACCTTAAACAATTTGATCTTTTTCCAGTGGTAAAGTTATACGCTGAAAATAGTAAATGTGTCAATTTTTCTTTCTTTTTTGTAAAGACAGGCTCACTTTGCAGCCCAGGTAGCCTCAAATTCATAGTCGGCTTGCCAAGCACCTTCACTGCCAGCGTGTGCTACAGTACCCTATCAGGACTGCAGCGTGTGCTACGGTACCCTATCTTAAGAGTGCAAAGATGAAAGTGTCTCCCACTTCTGCAGTTCTGTAGTTCTGTAGTCTTTAGAAGGGAAGCTCAAGGGGCTGGAGAGATGGCTCAGTGGTTAAGAGCATTGCCTGCTCTTCCAAAGGTCCTGAGTTCAATTCCCAGCAACCACATGGTGGCTCACAACCATCTGTAATGGGGTCTGGTGCCCTCTTCTGGCCTGCAGGCATACACACAAAAAGAATATTGTATACACAATAAATAAATAAATGTTTAAAAAAAAAGGGAGGGAAGCTCAAGCTTCCATTTGGAGAGAATGATGCTGATGCTGTGTAAATGAACACAATCAGGACACAATATACGGCTCCCCCTGGCTGACTACAAGGATCTTTTAAGCTATTACACGTGATTTAACTCATTTAGTATAATAAACATCTAGGGCATATTAAAAGAAAACCAAACACAACAACAAACTTACCTTTACTAAGTGTGGTTTGACCAAGGTTACGATTGATGTGTATCGCTCCAAAACGGGTGGAAACCCAATTTCTAATTGAGTTTTACAATACCCAGCTCTCCTAGATAGTATGTCTGATTTTTTACACCAAGGGACGAAATGCTTATAATCTTCCATTCCTGCTACCACATCATACATTTCTTGCATTGAGTATCTTAAAAAGAGAGATAAAGAAAATAAAGGACTGCAAACACACATGGGAGGTCACAGTGACTGCAGGGATTTAACACGAATGTCCCCATAGACTCATACTAGGCACTGAATGCCTAGTCATCAAGAAGTGGCACTGAGAAGGAATAGAACAATAAGGAGGTAAGGTGCCTTGTTAAGAGTAGGTGTGACCTTACTGGAGAAGTGTGTCACTGGGGCTAGGCACGGGCTCTCTCTCTCTACCTGCAGACTGGGATGTAGCTCTTGGCCACCTCTCCAGCACCATGCCCGCCATGATGATAATGGACTAATAACCCTCTGAAAATGTAAGCTGCCCCCCCACCCCATTAAATGCTTTCTTTTTTAAGAGCTGCCTTGGCCACAGCGACAGGACACTGACTAAGAAAAATGACCAAATAACAAAAATGAAACTCTCTGAATGTATGTAAAAGGCAACCTGTCTGAGAACCAGACAGTTACTAGTCTTTCTCATAAAGGCAAGGGAAGCATGGAGCACGTGCCTACAGCCCTAACACTCAAGAGACTCTGGGAGGAGGATCGCCAAGAGTTCACGCCCAGCTCGAGCTATTTAGCAAGTACCAGGCTAGTCAATGCTACAGAGTGAAACCCTGTCTCAAGACCCAATAAATAAATAGATCCTGAACACAGTTAAAATATAACCCACCATAAAATTATCATTAATCACAAATTACAAAAGGATATTTTGGGCGGAGTGAGGGTGGCACACCTTTACTAACCCCAGCACTCAGAAGGCAGAGGCAGGCAGATCTCCTATTCGAGGCCAGCCAGGGCTGCACAAAGAAACCCTGTCTTGAAATTCACCACCAAAAGAGGGAGGCATTTTTGGAGACAGTTGTAGCTGTCCTGGAACTAGCTCTGTAGACCAGGTTGGCCTTGAACTCACAGAGGTTCACCTGCCTCTGCCTCCCAAGTGCTGGTAAAGGTGTGCGCCACCACTGCCCGACACCTTCATGTTTTAATTAATCTTTATAATCACGAAAGAATAACAAACAAGGGCTGGAAAGATGGCTCAGTGGTTAAGAGCCTGCTTTTCCAAAGGTTCTGAGTTCAATTTCCAGCAACCACATGGTGGTTTACAACCACCTGTAACGAGATCTGGCATCCTCTTCTGGCCACCACTGCATATTTAATAAATAAATCTTACACGTTAATTATATCCTATACAGTTAATATAATATTACAGTCTTTCAAAAATATGTATAAATCAGTCAGGGTTGTAGACAGGTTAAAAGCAGTTTGATCTACAGGAAGACAATCCAGAGAGAAAGCTGCATGCCACTCCATAGAAAAGTAGAAGTATGCCTTTAATAAAACCACTATTCTATACAAACCCGATAATCCTTCTCTCTGAATACTCTTTCCGTTTATTTACTAGTGGCACAGTCATCTTGAAGAATGTTCTTGCGTGGATCTCTTTAGGCCGAGCTGAGGCATGCGGTGGAAGCGCTCTGTTCATCAGTATACCACAGGAAGCCAAGTGTCTAAAAACAACGGACAACAGCTAAGACAGAAATCAAACACAAACTATACAGGCATTATAAAAGGCAATCATATTTCAGAAGAGTTTGCAACTTTAGAGTAGTGCTGAAAACACAGCATAGATTCAGAAAGATAAACCAAGTGCATAGAGAAAACAAAAACATGCCAGAGAGATGGCTTGGCGGAAAAGCACCGGCTACTCTTCCAGAGGACCCAGGTTCAATTCCCAGCACCGCATGGCAGCTCATGACTGTAACTCCAGTTCTAGGTGATCTGACACACTCACACAGACTTACATGCAAGCAAAACACCAATGCATGAAATATAAATAAATGAAAACAAAAACTAAAATTAGAACAACAATTGACAGTGTGGTTAAGCTTCTGGCACCATTGCTCTCTTCACAGAGCTGGCTCTCAGCTGTTACTCTGGATCACAACACAGTCTGCCATAGGCTGGCTTCTATGTTCTCCATCCAGTACTCAGTTCACCTCAGACATCCAAGCTGTTCTCAGTGGGTCTCACCGAGCTGGCTGGATTCCTGCCCATATCAATAGCCCTGAGAGCAAGCCTGAGTCTCAGATCTGGAATCTGGCGTGTTAGAGCTGCTACTCCCGACCTCCTCCTCATTTATTTCAGCACACACGTGTTACAGCACGGCCCTGTTACAAAGGGATAGCTGTTTGAGGTGAGTCTATGTGCAGACTCCAGCTAGGCTCCTCGTCACCTTCTTAAACCATGTCTTCATGAGTGCCGTCTGCATGTTCACCTGCCTGCCAGAAGGGGGCAGCAGAGCCCACGATAGATGGTTGTGAGCCACCAATCACTGTGTGGTGGCTGGGAATTGAACTCAGGACCCCTAGGAGTAGTCAATGATCTTAACCACTGAACCATCTCCCCAGCCCTGTTCACCTTTATCTAACAAGCTGACTGAATAGCTATTTTCACTATCCCCGCCATTATTAGCCCACACACACACAAGCTGATCCGGTCTTGACTTTAATCACTACGGAGTACCACAGTGAATGGTATGCGAGCCTTACAGAGACGACACCGTAGCTAAGTCCCCACACACAGATACAGACACATGACTAAAATTAAAACTCTTCAAAACACTGTGTGGGCTGGAGAGATGGCTCGTCCTTTAAGAGTGCATACTGTTCCTACAGAGACCTGAGTTCAGTTTCCAGAACCCAAACTGGGCAGCTCACAACAATCACTAACTCTAGCTCTAGGGGATCGAAACCCTCTTCTGGACTCCGAGAGCACCTACATCCGTGTGTGCATACTCACCCACCCACCCACCCACATATATACACCAAGTTAAGAAAAGAACAAGGTGTCAGGGAACCAGAAAAACACTCCACAAGTAAAGGTTCAGCAAGTAACTCAACAGCCTGACAATCCCAAAGTCCTAAAGGCAAAGGGAGAGAGTCAACTCCACCACACTGCCCTCTGACCCCACACACTGCCCTCTGACCTCACACACTCACCAGACATCACAGACGCAAGCAGAGTACCACGTGGTTGTTTAGAGTGCTAAAAACAAATGGGCGTGGAGTTATGACCAAAATCTTCAGATAAGGTGTACCTGGAAACCTTGGAATTGTTTTAGTGGCCACGTAATAAGTAGGGCTGTGCTTAGTGTACAGGTCTGCAATCACAGGCACTAGGTAAGGCAAGATCTTGAGTTCAAGGCCAGACTGGGAAACTTAGTGAAAGTCTGTCTCAAAATAAAAATGTCTTGGGGCTATAGCTCGATGGTAAAATATATATACTTATGAATAGAGAAACACACTCACTTATATGTAAATAATGTAACTAAATGGGGCGGGGATTCCAGGCAGAGAGTTGAGCAATATCCCGAAACTGAAAGACAGCCGGGCACAGCAGAACACGCCCGCAATCCCAGCAGAGAGAGGCAGGAGGATGAACAAGACTTCAAAGACAGTCTGGTTTCCTCACAGTGAATTCCTGGAGGCCAGACACAGGCAGACTCTGTGTAGCCAACTAACAAGCACCCAGGTTCAGGGGCAGACACTTGGTAATTCCACCACCAGGGAGGATCAAGGACTTAAAGTCATCCAAGGCTACAGAGAGTCTGAGGTCTGCCTGGACGACATGAGAGTCTGTCTCAGACTAAACACACTTAGCAAAGACCAACGCTGTAGGAGCAGCGTAACAGGCCAGAGGACAGTATTAAATACTGTGGGCTGAGGAGATGGCCCAGTGGGTCAAGCTCCTGCAATGAAAACATGAGGACCTCAGTTCTCAAGAATCCGCATAGAAGTCAGATGCAGATAGCATGCTGTGTTCCTCCACACTTAAAGGGAAGCCCCAGGAGCTTGCTCACTCGCCCTCTCCTCCCCACACACGCCCCAGGAGCTTGCTCGGGTGCTCTTGCTTGCTTTCTTTCTCTCTCTCTCTCTCTCTCTCTCTCTCTCTCTCTCTTTCTCTCTCTCTCACACACACACACACACATACACGCACACACACCCCCCAAAGCAGGAAACTACCTGGTTGCAAGAAATAGAGAAATCAAGCCGGAACTGAGCTGGGAGCTTCCTCTCTCTGGTGGCAAGCTTCCACAGTCCAGGAGGCACTAAGGCAGGTTGCTATGGATCAGGTCCTTACAGCTTAGCAGGCGGGCTGAGCTCAATGGTGTACTACTGGTATGACTACTGCACGGGAAAGGGACTGTTTTCCTGGCTGGATTTGAGGCCCATGACCCAGGAAGACATTCACGCCTGTCCTGTGAATCTGGGAGGTCACAGGCCTTAGCATGGAGCCTGTTACTGTTGTTTTGTGAAATGGACATGTTAAGATATATTTATTTATTACGTATACACCATTCTTTCCATGTATGCTTGCAGGCCAGAAGAGGGCACCAGATCTCAATATAGATGGCTATGTACCATGTGGGTGCTGGGAATTGAACTCAGGACCTCTGGAAGAGCAGCCAGTGCTCTTAACCACTGAGCCATCTCTCCAGCCCTCTAGCCTCTTTTCTATGGGGGGGGTCACAGAGATGACTCAGCAAGTAAAGGTACTTGTCACCAAGCCTGGTGACCTGATTTGCTCCCAGTGACCCACGGTGAGAGAACTGGCTCCCAAAAGTTGTCCTGTGACTTCTCCAGGTACACACACCATACTGCAACATAATGTATACCCACACTAACACACACAGTAATTAATAAAAAGTTGACAAAGCTGTGGCATACACCCTCAATTCCAGCAATCAGGGGCAGAGGCAGTTGGATCTTTGTGAGTTCAAGGCCAGTCTGACCTACAAAGTTGAGTTCCAGGACAGTCAGAGAGAGATACATAGTAAGAACCTGTCTCAATAAATACATAAATAACAAATAAAATTTTGATAATGAAAACTTACAAAAATAACTTAAAATATGTACCAAATTAGTATATGGCCAAAAAAAGAGAACCAAAACCAACAACAACAAAAAGAACAACAACAAAAAAAAAAAACAACAAAAAACTAGTATGCAAGATGCCTAGTTGTTTATTTTCTCTACGTGGTCCTGACTAGCATGGAACTTCCATGTACACCAGGCTGGCCCTGAACTAGCAGAGATCCACCTGCCTCTGCCTCTTTCCTTGTGTTACTTTTGTTTCTGAGGCAGAGACTCACTCTGTGTAGACCAGGTTAGGCTTGAGCTCAAAATCCAGCGTGTGTGCTTAAAACAAGGAACAGATCTCCTGCCCAGTGTCCTGCCTTGGTTACAGCGTCCTGGACCACACATCTGTTTTCACACCCTGCTAAGGGCTGGGGATATAGAGGTAGAGCTGGTGAACATGTTCACAGCCCCAGGGCTGGCTCTAGCACCTCTCCCATTCACCTGACCATTACAAGATGGCAAGCCAAACAATTAGCTGTTTACGCAATTAAACCAATAAATGAATACTGAAACACGTGGCAAACACACGTTTTACCACTGACATTCCAAAGCCACGCTTTCATATAACCTATTATAACAAAGGGCGGCACAGAAGCTGATGTATTCTCAAGTCATTTCTGTTTTCTTTTTTGTTTTGTTTCTTTGTTTTTGAGATCCAGTCTCTTATTATTTTCCTGGCTGATTTGGACTTCCTGAGCACAAGCGTCAGACCACAGGGAGCAAACGGGCACCTAAGGAGTAATATAAGCAGGTCTCAAGTATGAAGAGATTACATCCCTCTCGGACAGCTACCTGTTGAGAAGAAGCTATCTGATTTCACTTTAGTTTGGAGGTGGAGCATTGTTCTTACTTTTTGTTTTGCACTTTTGTTTCTGTTTTTGTTTTTTCGAGACAGGGTCGCTCTGTGTAACAGTTCTAGCTGTCTTGGAACTCATTCTGTAGACCAGGATGGTCTCGAACTCACGGAGATCCGCCTGCCTCTGTCTCACGGGTGCTGGGAGCGCCACCATCGCCCGGCAGTTTTTGTTTTTGAGGCAGGATCTCACCCTGTAGCTCTGGCTGATCTGGAACTAGCTAGCTAGGCAGACCAGGGTGGCCTCTCAAGCACTAGGCCCCGCCTCTTTGTTGCTATTTTAAAGTCTTCATTCAACTTCAAAGTCCTGGAGCTCAGCAAGATTTGTGCTTCTCCTCTGTAACGTACACACTTAAATAATTCATTTCAAATACTAATTTTGCTTTGTGGTCTTGAGTCAGGGGCTCACTTTGTAGCTTAAGGTGGCCTCGAACTCACAGCATTCCTCCTACCTTTGCTTCGCGGCCAGGATTACAGGTTTGAGCCACCACGCCCAGCGAATTTTAATTCTTGAGACTAGTATTGCACTATCATTCGTAACAGAAAACTGCGTGCCAAACTTACACTACCCTTCACGTCTCGACATTCATCTCCACCCTGAGCTTCTTAAAGGGGCAAATCAGGAACCTGGAGGCCAAGCCATCTTCAAGGTTACAGGACCTCAGAGTGCAGTGAAAAGCAAAACACAACAGGTCCTCTGTGTTGGCTGCGTTTCATTCTGCGAGGGCCGAGTGGCTGGGGTCAAAGAACTCGGCGGCGAGTGAGACAGCGTCTGCCGGGCGGTTCACCGCCAGGACACGCACTCCCACGGCCCCGGGAATCGGTGGCCGCCCCGGGCCATCGCCCGCCAGGAGACCGGAAGGGCGGGAGCGGGCGGCCGAGCAGCAACTCGGCCGCTCCCACGGCCGCCTCGTCGCTGACTCACCCCGAAAACACGAGATGCACGCGGGCCGGCCGTCTGCGGGCTCCGCCGGAGCCCCGCGCCGAGCCTACGATCATCGCCCAGGCCACAGCCCCGCCTCGCGCCGGCCACCCGCCCAGAAAACCTCCGCTCGCTACCTGACATTGCGCGCAGGTCCCCGCGCCGGGGCTTCCGCCACGGTGGTCGACTTCGGACGGCACCCCGACGCCACCCTGGCCAGAGCCCTCTGACCGGTCCGAGCTGCCATGATCGTCTGGCTGAAGCCGGTAGGCGACGCCGGTACCGGGGCCTGAGGCACCGCCCTCAGGCCGGCCCGGCGGGAGGGCTTCTGCTCCTCTCAGCCAATCCGCAGGCCCTCTGGGCAACGGGATACGCCCCTTCTGCGCGTTTCCCCGCCCCCGCCCCATGACGCCAGGCTGACGCCAGACTGACGCACGCTCCCGCCAGCCAATCAGAGGGGCGTGAGTCGCCGGGACCTGCGCCGCCCCTGCCACGCGCCTGCGCATTTACGTATTCTGCGCGGCGACCTCCTCCTGAGTTCGCCCGCGGTCCTGGCTGTAATCTGGAGCAGGGAGAGAGAGCTCCGGAGCCGGCGTGTTATGTAATCTCCCCCCCCCCCCCTCCGTCCGTCCCCCCATGCTGAGCCCGGCACGTTCTCGTGCCTGCCGCCAAGCCTGGGGTTGTTCCGGGTCACGCTGTCCTGGCGGGACCAGGCCGTTCTAGCGGCCTTTTTGCAACGTTGGAAAAAAATTGTATTTATTTATGGGGGGGTCACACTTGCCAAGCGCGTATGTGGAGATCAGAGTGCATTCTCTTTCCATGTGGGTCCGAGGGAGAGAACTCACGTACCAGGCTTGCACAGCGAATGTTTTTAACCGCTTAGCCTCTTGCTGCTTCTATATAATTTAAAATGTTTAATTATGTTCTACTTTATGAGAGTGTGTTTGGGACTGCTGTGTGGGATGTGTCCGGCACATGGAGGTCAGAGGACAGATTTGTGGAGTCCCTTTCCTCCTTCCATCTTCGTGTGGGTTCTGGGGAAACAATTTGGTTAATAGAGTTTTGAGGAATAAACGAGATTGTCAGTTACACGTAGGCAACGAATGTTTATGAAGAACTTACTAGCTGCTGGAGAAGGGAATGAGTCTGTCTCCTCAGACAGCTTATATCCCAAAGCAGAAGAGGGATATTAATATATAATACAGTATCAGATCGTCTAGAATAAAAAAATAAAATGGAGAGTAGGGCATAATGGCACATGCCTGTAATCCTGGCACTGGAGAGACCGAAAGAAAAGGCACTCCGGGCTGGATTGAACTACTCAGTGAGTGGACTCAGGAGTCTGTGATCACGCAGGTCAAGCCCTCCTGCTGCCCGGCAGGAGTGACTAGCCAACAAGGTGTGACTCTTGACAGAGTGATACTGAATACAGTTATACACATATGCGTGTGTACACAAATATACACAAACAAATACATGTAAAAAAAACCCACAAAAGCATGTACTGGATTCCTTGTCCTCATTTCCTAGGCGGTCCAGTGTCTATCCTCCCCCCTAACCCTTTCACCTAAGCCCTCTTTGTCCTGTAAGGCTGGCCCAGTGTTAGGCTCCTCTGGTCATCTGTCTGTGTTGTCATAACAGAATATCTGGACTAGGGGTTGAAATCAGTGGTAAAGTACTTGTCAAGGGGGCATCCTGTCCCTCTCCCCCAGAATAACATCTGAGACTGGGGAATTTATGAAGGCAAGAGGTTTATCTGCTTCATTGTGGCAGCTGGCACCCACGTGGAGAAGCTGGCACAGGCAGAGAGGGATCTCACGTGGTAAGAGAAGCAGGAAGTCAGGTGTGGTTGGAATGAGAATGACCCCCACCCCATAGGCACGTAGGTTTGAATGAGCCCTGTTTTGTTCTTTTATGATAAATATGATGATGGAAAGTCCCGGGCGGCTCACGGAGTCCGGCAAGGATGGCCGTGAGTCCCTGCAGTGCCATGCGGCGGGGGAGTCAGGTGGGCGGTTAGGCGGATAAAAGGCTCATAGGACATAGCATTATTTAAAGAAGAGGGAGACATTTATTGCTTAAAGGAGAGAAAACAGAGAGAAAACAAAGACACAGGTACATGCGAGACGAATACACACACATACATACACACACACACACACACACACACACACACACACACACACACACACACGGGTGCGCACGCACCCACACCCACACACATACACGCACCAGAGAGAGAGAGAGAGAGAGAAAGATGGCGGCGGGGGGAGGTCCAAAGTGGCTAGGGTGGGCGTGGTTAGCTCTTAAAGTGAGCCAATGGAATAACACCCTGTCCATAGTTGGTGGAAACCTTTTGTAAGGATTAAAAGGTGTGGCATTGTCCTTAGATCTGGGCTTTGCAGTTTTAAAAGCCCACACTGGTCCAGTTAGTGTTCATTCTTTCGCTCTCTCTTCCTCTCTCTTCCTCTCTCTCTCCCTCTCTCTCTCTCTCCCTCTCCCTCTCTCCCTTTTACTTTTGGATCAGAGTGACAAGATATGAACTCTTAGCTACTGCTCCTGTGTCCTACCTGCCTGCTGCTGGACTGACCCGAAACTGTAAGCAGCTAAATGCTTGGCCGTGGTGTCTCTTCATAGCAATAGAACATTAACTACAATACAATAAAAAAGGTCAGGCTTTTTTTAAATTTTATTTTATTGGTTTTATTTTGTGGGTGTGTTTCATGTATATTTGAATGTTACCCGTAGAGGTCAAAGGACAACCTCAGGAGTCATCCCTCTGAAGCCATAGACCCTGGTTTGGTTTTGTTTATGTTTTTTTTATTGCTTTATATTATTTGTGGGTGTTTTGTCTACATCTGTGTCTGTACACCACCTATGTACAGTGTCTTTAGAGGCCAGAAAAAGGCTTCGGATCCCCTGGAACTGGGGTTACAGACAGTTGTGAGCTGTCATGTGCTGGGAATTGAACCTGGGTCCTCTGGAAGAGCAGCCAGCGCTCTTAAACTCTGAGCCACCTCTCCAGTTTTGTTTTTGCTTTTTGTTCTAAAATAAGTTCTCTTACTGATTTAGAGTTTTCCAAGGAGTCTAGGCTGGCCAGTGACGCCCCAGGAATCCACCTACACCTTCTTCCTTAGCACAGGGATTAGAAAGGCTACCATGCCTGGCTTTAAAAAACAAAATGTGAATTCTGGGAGTGTAACTTAGTTCCTCATGCTTGTGGGCCAAAAGCTTTTATCAATGGAGCTGTCTCCCCTTTGAATGTGTGTGGCTAAGGATGACCTGAATCCCTGATCCTCTCACTCCTATATCTTAAATTCTGGGATTTCAGGCATCAACCACCACATACTCAGTTTATATTGTGCTGGATTGAAGTCAGGACTTTCCTTCCTTCCTTCCTTCCTTCCTTCCTTCCTTCCTTCCTCCCTCCCTCCCTCCCTCCCTCCCTCCCTCCCTCCCCCCCTCTTTCTTTCTTGGTTTTTTGAGACAGGGTTTCTCTGTGTATCTCTGGCTGTCCTGGAGCTCACTCTATAGACCAGGCTGGCCTCAGACTCACAGAGATCTACCGAACTCAGGACTTCTTGCATGCTGTCAACATCCCTAGCCCAGTAACCCACCATAGCCTACTCTACCTCTCCAGCATTTGGGGAGGGAGAGCAGGTGGGCTAGGTGTTCAAGACTCGGCTTGTTTGGTTGGTTGTTTTTCAGGTGAGTCAGTGCAGTGACTCAGCAGGTGAGGGTGCTTGCTGTCAAGCCTGACAACCCAAGTTCAACCCTCTTTACCTCCACGGTGGGAGAAGAGAATCAGCTCCGCAAAGCTGTCCTGTGACCCCCAAAGGTTTGCCATGGCACATAGACATACGCACACACTCACAAACACAAACACACACACCCAATAAATAAATTTAAATTTAAATGTCAGTGGTGTGGTCATAGTTTCTCTTTGGAGTGATAGTTACAATGGTTACACGAAGTCTGAATACGGGCCGGGCATAGTGGCACACCCCTCTAATCCCAGCGTGGCAAGAGGCCAGCAGATCTCTGGGAGTTCAAGGCCAACCTGTTCTACAAAGAGAGCCCCCGGACAACCAGGACTACATGGTGAGACCTTGTCTATAAATAAAAATGATTAGAGTGAGGGTTCAGTCCCGATTGCAAAGAGAGAACACAAGCTCACTTGTCTAGCATGGATGATGGCCCCGGGTTTGGTTATCAGGGGGAAATGAAGATGTTTGGGAATGGGAACATACGCCTGCAATCACAGACCCGAGGAGCCCGAGGGAGGAGGCTTGCAGGGTGAAGACTAGCCGGAGTGATGTGGGAAGAAAGCAGCAACGACACAACAACTTCCAGAGTGTGTCGGATTCTCTGAGGAAGCCTGCATGCAAATTCTTGCAGATATGAGACTATAAAGGTCCTTTGCCTCTAAAGGGATCTCTCTCTCTCTCTCTCTCTCTCTCTCTCTCTCTCTCTCTCTCTCTCGTTTTTCGAAATAGTATTTTTATGTAGCCCTGTCTGTCCTGGAACTTACTCTGTAGACCAGGCTGTCCTCAAACTTAGAGATCTACCTGCCTCTGCCTCCTGCATGCTGGAATTAAAGGTGAGCACCACCACCTGACTTGGATATCTGTTGTTGACAGTCACCCTTAAAATAGGTTAAAGGGGGTTGGAGATTGGTTCAGCAGTCAAGAGTAGTTGTTCTTGCAGAGGATAGCTTGTTTTGTTTGGTTTTGGCTTTGGTTTTTCAAGAAAGGGTTCTCTGTGTAGCTTTGGAGTCTGTCCCAGAACTTGCCCTGTAGACCATACCGGCCTCGAACTCACAGAGATCCGTCTGCCTCTGCCTTCCGAGTGCTGGGATTAAGGTGTGGGCCACCACTGCCCGACTGAGAATCTGGTTGTGATTCCCAGCGGTGCACCAGGGGATCTGAAGAATTTGGGGATCTGAAGCCCTCTTCTGGCCTTCAGTGGCACCAAGCAAGCACATGATGCTCATATATACACATAAAATAATAAGGTAAGTAAATCTAAAACAAATCCTTTCTTTTTAAATGAAAATAAAAATGGACTGAAGGGGGGCTGGAGGTCCTTAAGAACTTCCTGCTCTTACCGAGGACTGGGATTCGGTTTCCACCCTCATATCAATCCCAGGGCACTTGATGCCCCCTCTTTATCCCAGTGTAGGCTGCCCTCACACCCACAGAGACATGCACACATACACACATGGTATTGAAGTGGCACACGCCTCTAATCCCAGTGCTCAGGAGGCAGAAGCAGGTGCATTTCTGTGAGCTCAAAGCTAGCCTGGTCTACACAGAAAGTTCCACACTATATAAGGCTCCATAGTGAGACCTCATCTTAAAATAAAAATAATAAAAAAGGGTTGAAGGTTGTTTGTTTCTATGGTCCCAGAGAGCAGACTTTGAGCTTTTTTTAGGCAAGGTGAGAACTACACCCGTCACCATGGTGAAAGTTTCAGCTACAGCCGGGTGACTGTTCAACTTCTCTGCCCAGTCCTGCTTCTGTGTTCACCAATATGGCTGGGAAGGGCATTCCCACAGACATCCTACATCCAAATTTTTTTTAAGGTTTATTTATTTATTATGTTTACAGTGTTCTGCCTGCAGGCCAGAAGAGGGTACCAGATCTTATCACAGATAGTTGTGAGCCACCATGTGGTTGCTGGGAATTGAACTCAGGACCTTTGGAAGAGCAGTCAGTGCTCTTTGCCGCTGAGCCATCTCTCCAGCCCCCCTACATCCAAATCTTGACGACAGAGACTAGTGCACAGGAAACCCAATATCAAATTACTGAGTTTCAGGAGTGACCCTAAAAAACAGGCTCTAAAATAAGGTTTTTGTTTTGTTTGTTTCGTTTTGTTTTGAGATGGGGCTCATGAAACACAGGCTAGCCTCCAACTCACTAGTTTTTCTCAGCCTGTGGGTCATGACCCCTTTGAGGTCATCTATCAGATATCCTACATATCAGATATTTACATTACAATTCATAACAGTAGCAAAATCACAGTTATGAAGTGGCAATGAAATAATGTTATGGTTTGGGGTCACCACAACGTGAGTAACTGTGTTAAAGGGTTACAGTATTAGGAAGGTTGAGAACCAGTGGGCTGGGTCGTGAAGCTGTTCATTATCCTGGTCTTCCTGCGTCCCATCTACCAAGTGCTGGGATCATGGGGCCTGGGCCACCACATCTGTTTAAAATGCGATTTTTAGGTCTGGCCGCTGGCCGTCTAGCTGGCAATGGCGGGTGAAGCACTAATAGCCTCTACAGAGATCCTGGAGAGAGACTTGAAAGGTTGGATGTGACTAACCGCTAATTAAAGCTTAAGTGGAGAGGCTGGAGGGCATCCCTGGCAGCTCAGAGTCTCATTTCCGGCACCGGGGACCAGAGGAGGCTGATGATCAGGTCTAGGGTTTGAGAGGCAAAGCTCCGTAATGGGGAAGTTTCCAGCTCAGCGTATCTATTAGACGCCATTGTCGTCCTGGAAAAGGACATGAACAGCCGAGGTCCCACATTCTCTGCACCAGCGGAAGCGGGCGAATCCTCTTTGTGAAAAATCTTGTGTTTTCCTCCTTAGCGTGAGGATGCAGAAACCTCTCTGTCTCCTAAGACGAGTGTCCCATTCAGAAACTCACTCCCCTTACTTCCCTCCTGGGCACCAGACCAACAGCCGGGGGTTAAGTCATCCACTAGGTAGCCAAGAAAGTCCTGCGTGTACTTGCCAGGAGGAGGGCAACTCAAAGACGAAAGACCTGGCCAACACGTACTGCTGTGGTGGAGTAAAGCCAGACGTAAATGACTGGGCAGTGGAGCAATAAGGGGTTAAACCCCCACTTGAAATAGTTTACATTTAGAGCTAGCAGCTCAGAGAGGGGAAACATTTTACCACCGTGGCTGTCAAGAATAAGGGTGTTTTTTTTTTTTAAGATTTATTTATTTACTTATTATGTATACAATATTCTGTCTGCAGACCAGAAGAGGGCACCAGACCTCATTACAGATGGTTGTGAGCCACCATGTGGTTGCCGAGAATTGAACTCAGAACCTTTGGAAGAACAGGCAATGCTCTTAACTGCTGAGCCATCTCTCCAGCCCCCAAGAATACGGGTGGTTTTTTTTTTCCTTTTTTTTTCAAGACTTATTTATTTATTTTGTTTACAGTGTTCTGTCTGCATGTGTGCCTGCAGGCCAGAAGAGGGCACCAGATTTCATTACAGATGGTTATGAGCCATCATGTGGTTGCTGGGAATTGAACTCAGGACCTCTGGAAGAACAATCAGTGCTCTTAACCTCCGAGCCATCTCTTCAGCCCCAAGAATACGGATGTTTTAACTGCTGGCACAGGAACTGCCTGGTGCTTCTCTAACAATGAATAGAAGAGCCTTTGGCCTTGGCTATGTAGGGAGTTTAATGCCGGCCCCGACTGCAGGAGAACCTGTCTCAGAAGCCGAAACAGGGCCGGAGAAACGGCTCAGTAGTTAAGAGCACTTGTTTTGTTTTTTGAGACAGGGTTTCTCCGTGTAGACTTGGCTATCCTGGAACTCACTCTGTAGACTGGGTTGACCTTGAACTCAGAGATCTGCCTGCCTCTGCCTCTGCCCCTTGAGTTCTAGACTTAAAAGTCTGAGCTACCACACCAGCCTGAACACCTATTATTCTTACATAGGATGTATTTTCTGTCCCCCAAACCCAAATAGGATAGGGAGCCAACACTTTTGTGACCCCTTGGGCCTTGCAAGGCACTATTCTCACAAACCCATACTCAACACACACACACCCCTACACACACACTCCCCCCCCCACACACACATAATTAAGAATTAAATCTTAAGTGTGGCAGTTGTGGCACACACCTCTAATCCCAGTACTCAGGAAGCAGAGGCATAAGATCTCTGAATTAAAGGACAGCCAGGTCTATAGAATGAGTTCAAGGATAGTCAGGGCTACTGAGAAACTCGGTCTCTAAAAAAAAATTAAATCTTAAAAACCAGCCATCTAGGGGTAGGTGGCTCAGTAGTTCAGATCTCTGGTTGTTCTAGAGGACCCTGGCTCAATTTCTGATACCCACATGGCTGCAGTCATTTCATCCCCAGGTGATCTGACTCCCTTTCTGGACTTTACGGGTGCTGCATGTTAGGGGTACATTGATATAGATTTGGAAAAAACATCCACACACACAAAATAATATTTAAATGAAGGAGAGGGGGTCATGATTTAAGTGTTACAGCCCTGAGGGGAGAGGTTTCCCCAGTGGAAGTGTTCCAGCATCATAAGTGTGAGATCCAATATGAGCTGTATTTCTTTTTCTAAAAAAAAATATTTATTTATTTATTATGTATACAATATTCTGTCTGTGTGTATCGAACCTGATTTTTCTTAACTCAGAATGAATCCACAGCTACTCATTTTCTGTGGAAACAAAAGCAAAATCTCTTCTCCAAAGTAACATACCTTTTGACTTCAGTTTTGAAGCCAAGGTATTTTCAAAATGCTTATCTTGGGTTAGTTCAGCTGCATTTATAAACAAAAGTCCTTTAGCAGCTGTTGCTCCTTCCTCAGCATTGAAACAATTCAAAGAGAGCATAATAACACACAGTATCAACATTCTCTGTTTATTTTCCATCTTTATGTGGCTTTATTTCAACCTCTATTTCTTTTATTTTTACTTTTAACTTTTGGCTTTTTGAGACAGGTTCTCTGTATATATCTTTGTCCTGGAATAATTCTGTGGACCAGGCTGTCCTTGAACTCACAGAGATCTCACCCTCTCAGCCTCCCCAGCACTGGGATTAAAGGTGTGTGCTACCTTTAAAGACAGAATAGCTTCAGATCTATACTGACAGTGGACTCTGATGTAAAATAATTTCTCATAGCAAAAATCCTTAACCTAATTGGCATACAAACAGACACATGAATCAATGGAATTGACTCAGAGGCATTAATCTACACACCTATGAACACCTGATTTTTGACAAAGAAGCCAAAACTGTACAATGGGAAAAAGAAAGCATCTTCAGCAGATGGTGCTGGCATACTGGAAGTCAACATGGAGAAGGATGCAAATGAGATCCATATCTATCGCCATGCACAAAACTCAAGTCCAAGAGGATCAAAGACCTCACATAAATCCAGCCACACTGAACTTCAAAGTGGGAAGCAGCCTTGAACACATGGACACAGGAGACCACTTCCCAACCATAACCCCAGTAGCACAGACCCCGAGAGCAACAATAAATAAATGAGACCTCCTGAAACTGAGAAGCTTCTGTAAGGCAAAGGACATGGCAAATAAGACAAAATGGAAGCCTACAGAATGGGAAAAGATCTTCACTAACCCCACATCTGACAGAGGGCTGATCTCCAATACATATATCAAGAAACTAGGCATCAAAATACCAAACAATCCAATTTAAAAATGGGGTGCAGATCTAAACAGAGAATTCTCAACAGAAGAATCTCAAATGACCAAAAGACGCTTAAGAAAATGCTCAACATCCTTAGCTCTCAGGGAAATGCAAATCAAAAAATGGGAGGGGTAACTGTAGTTGATATGTAAAATGAAAAAAAGAGATTTAAATAATCTTTTTAAATCTTTAGTGTAACAATAGACTCAGAGAGACCGAGTGGTGGTGATACACACCCTTGTTCCAGCACTTAGGAGGCAGAGGCAGGCGGATCTCTGAGTTTGTGACCAGCCTGGTCTACAGAGCAAGTTGTAGGACAGCCAGGAAAAAAGAAACAAAAAAAAAGACCCCGAGAAATTTTAAACTACTTACCAAATGTGGTAATACTTGATATTCTTGACATGTAAGGCAATAAACTTTGCTTTTTAGCATTGTGTTACATTGTGGTTTTTTAAAATGATGTTTAAACATATGTTCATTTTAGCAAGCTTCCATGAATCTTTGTGAATGTTTGCCACACAGCTATCATGGTTCCTCACTGGCTCGGAATGCTGGGTAGTCTTTCACAAAGTCTGTATATATAAACTATTATGTTGTGGAATATTATTTTAACTGTGTAATGCTTGATAGAGCCAGTGCCTGAGGGAACAGAATTCCCACCTTTCTGTGGTCCCTGCAACCCAACTGCGGCTGGTAGCTGCAAGAATTGCAACCGCTGGTTAGGTCAGCAATTGCTTCAGGGGCAGCTACTGTATTTAATGTAAAACAACACTACTATTTTAAAATTTGTTCTGAAAAGGGTATGAGCCTTTTGTTCTTGCAACTATAAGAAGATTCAACATCACGACCACTAAATTCATTCTGTGTGACCATCCACAGAGGTTAAGTAACACTTTAAGACCTCATGTGGAGCCCGGGCAGCCTCAGGGACTCATGGGTAGGATGCAGCTAAGGATGACCTGAAGAATATAAGATGTCTATCAGGTTATGTGGAAGGGCGTTTGGAGAAAGAGCTGAGGGGACTTGAGGTAGCAATGGGGCCAGGGTCCTGCATTTATGCGATACCAAAAACCCAAAGGTGGTTGAGGCCAGAGTGTTTCATGGCTCAGGACTTCTGTCTGTGAGTCCAGGCGACAAGCATTACCCTCAAAATGGCCAAGTTTAAAATTTTAAAAAAAAATCATTATTTTTCTTAGAGATAACTAAAACGTACTAAATTCTGGGAAGGCTGAGAAGAGAGGGATGGGAGAAGGTTTCTGATTGTCTAGGATGCCGTTGAATATGAGGAACAACATCTAACATTCTCTACAGAACAGGAGGATGGCAGACAACAGCCAATGAAATGTTTCACAAAAAGCTAGGAGACAGGCTATCAAACGTCCCTGCACAAAGAGATGGTAAGCAGCCGTTTCTTACCATCTTACCATAAATGGCCCAATGATTATTTTTAGATACTTTAAATCAATTTTCCTCAAGTTTTGAATTCTGGCCGATACCCAGGTATCCTCATGTGACCGTCAGGCACTATGCTTGTGAGTGGAGCTGCCACATTCTGTCCCACATACACATACAATTAGCACAACCAGGGATAGAGCCCTGGCCCCGTGGTGAAGGGTGCTCCCTGCCAAACCTACCAACTCGGGTTTGATCTCCAGAATCCACACAATGGACATAACCAACCCCCCCACAAGTTGTCCTCTGACCTCCACACATGCGCTGTGGCACGTGTGTGTATATACGATCCAACGGTTTTAGTTTGAATAAATCATTTTTTAATGCAATGGAAACAGATTGTGTCACGTGCCATCCGTTTCCCCTCGGTCGTCTAGATCAGCCACCCTGCTTAACTCTGTTATTCCTCCCTTCTTAGTCTATTGGCTAGCGAGCATCAGAAACCCAAGGTAACGAGAGATGCCTGCGCTTCCAGTTCTGTGGAAAGTTCGTTGTCTCCTGGCTGGAGCACTCTACCCTCTCTCCGTAACTGGAAAGAACAACTTTTCAAGTATACACGGATCCCCTGAATTTCCTCCTCACAACTTCACGCTCTTTGGCCACCATCTCCCTAGTGTCTCTCCTCACCCCGTTTTGACCTCTGCTTCCTGGTGAGCACTCCTGGTGGTCATTATAAAGCGAGGAGGCAGTTCAGGCACACACGTGGAAGAGCAAAGCAAGCCACCCTGCGCATGCTCACACTATCCGTGCCCACTGGACGGGTCTGTGGGTGAAGATAAACAGGGCAGGGACTCCGCACATCCCGCTCGCTGCTTACCCCAGATCTAGAGCAGGGCGCTGACCTGCTAAGTCCTGCGGGGCGGCGTAGTACTCTTTTCTAGAAATGGAGCCCCAGGTTCTATTTTTCCCACGAAGCAACTACAACAAAATGAGTTTCATTTTGCTTGAATTTAGCAGGAGGGGAAGGTTTGCACAGTAGGCAGACTTCCTGAAAAGATGTCCCAAGGCAGCGCTTTCCAGAAAGAGGTAAGTGGCTCTGGGACTCTGGGTGTAGCTCGGTGGTGGAGCGCGCAGTTAGGGTCAGAGACCCTGGGTTCTGCCCCCTAGTACCATAAACAACAAAGTGAAATAAATGGCCCAATGATTATTTTAGACACTTTAAATCAATTTTCCTCAAGTTTTGAATTCTGTCACTGTCCCTTAAAAAAATAAAATAAAATAAAATAAACTTTAAGTGGCTGGACGTTCTACATGTAAATGTATTTGTGGCTGTCTGGCCCATTCATGCTGCTATACACAAGTATCACTGACTGGGTTTTGTTTAATAAACTATAGAGCTTGATTTTTTTTTTCTTTGTTTTGGAGGTTGGGCAGTCAGTCCAACAGTAAGGTGATCATGGTCCTGGGTCTGGTGACTGCTGTCCGTAGATTCCAACATGGTAGCTGGTAGCTGCACCCTGCACCCCCAGCAGGAATAGCAGAGGGCAGAGGCCCAAGGCCTTTGAGCTCCTGGCGTGCTGGCTGGCATACATGGCATAACTACCCAAAGGTCTTGACTGTAATACTCTTAACACTGGGATTACACTGAACCTAACTTTTGAAGAGGGCACAGATATTTAAACTGCGCCTGTGACAAATTGACAGTCTTATCAGACCCATTTTTAATCAAAAACATGTTTCTGGGGGGCTGGAGAGATGGCTCAGCGGTTGAGAGCACTGACTGCTCTTCCAAAGCTTGGGAGTTCAATTCCCAGCAACCACATAGTGGCTCACAACCATCTGTAATGAGATCTGGTGCCCTCTTCTGGCCTGCAGGCGTACACACAGATAAAACATTGTATACATAGTAAATAAATAAATATTTAAAAAAAAACATGTTTCTGTACTTATACAGGTCACTCTAACTCTCAAATTTGGATTTGCATTTTAAAAAAATTGCTACACACACACAATGACAGTGAAAGCAAAGATGGTGGACCGCAACAGTACCATCGCCGCGGGCGTGTGCAGTGCCCTCTTCATCGGCTACTGCGTCTACTTCAATCGGCAAAAGGCGAAGCGACCCCAACTTCAAGAACAGGCTGCGAGAACGAAGAAAGAAACAGAAGCTCGCTTAGGAGAGAGCTGGGCTTTCAAAGTTAACTGCCTTAGAAGACGCTGAAGCTGTTCAGAGATTGTTCCCTGAAGAGATTCAGCTTGGTGAAGAGTTATTAGCACAAGGCCGTTACGAGAACGGTGTAGACCACTTGACAAATGCAATCGCTGTGTGTGGACAGCCTCAGCAGCTGCTGCGAGCGTTACAGCAGACTCTTCCACCACCAGGGTTCCAGAAGCTTCTGACCAAGCTTCCAGTCATTAGTCAAGAAGTGTTAGTGCTCAGAGCTTGGCTGAAGATGATGTGGAATGAGCCAGATAGCAACACTATAAATTCTGTTAAAAAATGATTTAACCATTAGCTTGGAAGCTGCTCGGCCCTGGGGGAATAAGGGCGAATGTGCCTGTCATGAACTGTCCCACACTGACGTCGACCAAAGCGAATGTGTGCTTCGAGTAGATCCATTGTCTGTTCTATTTAGCTTTTCCAGTGAAAAGTATTTTGGTAGGACTTTTCATTTTATAAATACACTGAGTTAACCAAAATGGATTTCGTTTATTCTGATGACATGGAGTTCAAATGTAAATACAGTAAGGAGAGTATTACTGAGATTAAAAACGCCTGGTGGTGAATTTTGAGAGATTGGAAGAGAGTATGAAGGGTAGTTGAATAATGCCCCTTTTTAAAGACTAGTACATTTTACTGTAAGTCCTAAAGTTGGATAGAAACATGTGTTTGCAGAGACCGTTAAAAAAATAGTTTCAAGGGCTGGAGAGATGGCTCAGAGGTTAAGAGCACTGGCTGCTCTTTACCAGAGGTCCTGAGTTCAATTCCCAGCAATCACATGGTGGCTCACAACCACCTGTAGTAAGAGATCTGGTGCCCTCTTCTGGCCTGCAAGTATAAATAAATAAATCTTTTAAAAAAATAGTTTCAAGCATCTCTTTTTGGCTTAAGACATAAACAATGGCATAAATAAATTGTAACACTTAATGCTTTAAGAGTCAGTGCAGCAAGGAGCACTACACATTTATGGAGATGGTGAAAGTCGGTGATAATCTCAGACCTATCATTTTCTCTTGAAAGACTATATTCTGAGATCCTTTCATTTTAAAAAAAGCCGGAGGCACCAGGATGCTACTTTATTGCAGGACTCTTCATTCTGAGAAACGCTGGAGTGACTCGCGGCAAAAAGAGAAATGACGTGTTCACGCAGAGAGGAAGGTCGCAGAGTGCGGGCCTCAGGTGAGGGCTGTAGAAACCCACAGCACCCGGGCAGCAGCTCTCTACCTCTAGGTGGGCTGGGAGATGAACAAGTAGCCTCCTACAACAAGGCAGGGCCTTTTGCTTCTGCTGTGCCTTTCCCTGTTTGCTGCGGCTCTCCTTCTCTGGTATCTAGCATGGTGTGAGTCGACGTGGGGAGATCTCCACTGCCTGTCCTGTAATATAACGTGTTCCTCTCTTGGAAACATCCCATTCTGTTGGGCATTTTTACCTGTGGATTATCAATAAAATGACCCCCAGGTGTTCTGTCTAATTTGGTAATAATACTGTTCGCTTATATAGAGTTTTGATAAATAAAATTAAATGCTAGGATATGTTTCACAACCAGGGTCTGTGAGTCTCACCTCAAAAGCTACACAGATTGTAGCTCAAGTTAATGAGTAACAATTGAGTCCCATTAGCCCAGCTAGCTTAAATTCTTTTGATCTTAATGTTGGGAGATGTACTCACAGGTTTCAGAGTGCATCATAGCTGAAACAAGGCTTTGAAAATAGCAAAGTTGGGCTAAGATGCTTTTGTTAAATAACTTTGAGATGAAAAACCCAAGAAGACAATCTAAAGTTTTAGATAAGGTCAGGGAACAAGAACAAAGCAGCCCAGTTACTACTGGCTGATGTACTCTCCTTGCTAGGTTTGGTTGATGACCAAAGGTGATGGTTGGTTCCTTATACCCATTTCTGCCCTCAATTTCCTGTCGGGATCTGATGCTCCAACAAGAAAATATGGGCCTACAATCTCTTGATAGAAAAAACTATTAATAAATGGATATGTACCCTAAAGATTTAAAGTAGAGCTGACTGATTCTTTTTCATATATAAACATTTAGGTTTGTGATTCCTTTAAGATTACATTTCAAGGGGGCTGGAGAGATGGCTCAGAGGGTAAGAGCACTGGCTGCTCTTCCAGAGGTCCTGAGTTCAATTCCCAGCACCCACATGGTGGCTCACAAACCACCTGTAATGAGACCTGTTGCCTTTCTTGCCAACAGTACATTGGATGCTTAATAAATAAATAAATAAATAAATAAGTCTTTAAAAAAAAGATTACATTTCAAGATAAGTAATAAAGTAATTCGTTCTTTCTTTGTAACTGCAAAATGCAGCCTGCCAGTAAAAGACCTGACAAAAACACCTTGCTTGCCACATGGTTGATCTGTAACACATTCACTCAGGTGGTGTCCCCTGTGCCAGATATGATACCCAGAGCAGATTAATATGACCTCGAATACGTGGTATTAAGCTGTCCTGTGAAGAGTCCTTCTGTGTTTTTGATTTTTTTTTGTTTGTTTGTTTGCTTTGAGACAGGATTTCACATGATCCAGGCTGGTCTCAGACTTAATATATAAGCAAGGTTGCCTTCTGCTTCCCAGGTGCCACTAAGGCCTGGCTAAGAGTTCATTCCCATTTTCAATAGTGAGGACTTAAGTCTACTGTGCACGTTCTCTTGAGCTGAAAAACAGTATACATGTTATTATTGTATTTCCTTTTCTCATTTTTTTCAGATATAATATCATGTAGCTTGACTTTTAAGATTTTCAAATTTTTAAAATTTTATTTGTATTGGTGTTTTGTCTGCATGTATATCTGTGTACCACGCCCATGCCCAGTGCCTACGGAGGCCAGAAGAGGGTTCCTGTACTTGGGTATCAAGACAGTTGTGAGCCACCATGGAGGTGCTGGTGTAACATGAGGGCCAGCTTGTTGGGGTTTCTATCCTGCCTGGTACCCCACAACCAGCAAGTTCCAAAGAAAATCAATCACACAGAGATCTCTATAAGTTATAAAGCTGATTGGCCCATTAGCTCAGGCTACTTATTAGTTCTTATGACTTATCTTAACCCATTATTCTGTTCTATGTTAGCCATATGGCTTGGTACCTTTTTCAGCTGTCAGCTTACATGTTGCCTCTTCAGTGGTCAGTGCAGGAATGGCGGAGGGAGCGTTCTCCTCCCTAGCCTTTTACTATTCTCATTGCCCTGCCTCTATTTCCTGTCTGGTTGATCCGCCTATACTTCCTGCCTGGCCAATCAGCATTTTATTAAAATACATGATTGACAGAATACAGACAACTCCCACACCATTTCCCTCTTTTTTTTTTTAAACAAAGGAAAATATCCATAGTCCATTTTGGGGGAATGTGGGCGTAGTATTTCAGGCTACTTTCTGCTGGTTGGGGCCGCTGATGATCTTATGGGGACCTAAAGAAAACTTAGAGTTATAATCAAGTCATGATTGGAGTATCCTGTGAGTCTCGATCATCTCAGGCGACAGCCTTGAATCTGTTCTGGATGTAGAATTTAGACATCTGGGCCATCTGTTCCTGTCAGAGATTTTTTAGGTGGCCTTCCTTGATCATACTGGATTTTTTTTTAACTCAGAATGAATCCACAACCTCTCATTTTCTGTGGAAACTAAAGCAAAATCTCTTCTCCAAAGTAACAAACCTTTTGACTTCAGTTTTGAAGCCAAGGTATTTTCAAAATACCTATCTTGGGTTAGTTCAGCAGCATTTATAAACAACAGTCTTTTAGCAGCTGTTGCTCCTTCCTCAGCATTCAAACAATTTAAACAGAGCATAATAGCATATAGTATCAAGATTTTTTGTTTATTTTTTATCTTTATGAAGCTTTATTTCAACCTCTATTTCTTTTATTTTTACTTTTACTTTTTGAGACAGGTTCTCTGTATATCTTTGTTCTGGAATAACTCTGTAGACCAGGCTGTCCTTGAACTCACAGAGATCCCTCTGTCTCTGCCTCCCCAGTGTTGGGCTCAAAGGTGCATGTTACCACACCTTGAATTTAGAGATCCTTTGGTCTCTGCCTCCCAGGCACTGGGTTTAAAGGTGTGTGCTATCACACCTTGAAGTCACAGAGGTCAATGTACCTCTGCCCCTTGAAGTCACAGAGGTCAACATGCCTCTGCCTCCCAGGCATTAGGATTAAAAGTGTGTACCACCACAGCCAACTACTTTCTTTTTTTTCTTTTAACTTTAAGAACTTTAACTTTTAGCCTGCATATACACACTGTAAACCATTTAGAGGTTTTTTTCAACTTTGAATCTTTTTTTTTACTATATATCTCTCTTTTTTTGACCACATGAGTTTTTAAGGAGAGGACTAAAACTGTGGCTTTTACGGCTGGAATGAATCCATTTTTTTGTTTTTCAGCCTCATGGCTGAGATATCAGCCAGAGCTGTAGTTTACTGCCACAACTCTATGGCATTTCAAGGTCCTTGCTAGCAAGCAAGCTGTAGTATTCTGCTCACAGACCACACTTAGTCGGACTGCCTACCTAAAAGAGTCAGAGTTTGCCCTGGCAGGACAGCCCAGAAAGTCGGCATTTTAAAACAGCGCAGCATTTTTCCTGCTACGGCTGAAAGCTGAAAAGTAGCCAAGTGCTCTTAACTACTGAGCCATCTCTCCATGTAGGAAGAAGGCCTCTAGTTAGTTCCCAGCCGCTTAGTCCCAAAATAATCACACAGAAACTGTATTAATTAAATCACTGGGGCTGGAGAGATGGCTCAATGGTTAAGAGCACTGATTGCTCTTCTGGAGGTCCTGAGTTCAATTCCCAGCAACCACATGGTGGCTCACAGCCATCTGTAATGAGATCTTGTGCCCTCTTCTGGCCTGCAGGCAGACACACAGACAGAATATTGTATACATAATAAATAAATAAATATTTAAAAAAAAATCACTGCTTGGCCCATTACCTCTAGCTTCTTATTGACTAACTCTTACATATTAATTTAACTCATTTCTATTAATCTGTATATTGCCACGTGGCTGTGGCTTACTGGGTAAAGTTTCCAGTGTCTGCCTCCAGCGGCAGCTCCATCACTTCTCTCTGATTCCACCTTCTCTCTCCCAGCATTCAGTTTAGTTTTCTCCACCTACCTAAGTTCTGCCCTGCTGCAGGTCCAAAGCAGTTTCTTTATTCATTAATGGTAATCACAGCACACAGAGGGGACTTCCACATCATCTCCAGCCTCTTTTTTAAATTTTATGTGAATAGGTATTATCCCGCATGTATGTCTCTGCACCACATGTATGTGCCTGGTTTCTTCATAGGAACTGACTTACAGTTGGTTGTGAGCTGCCGTGTGGGTGCTGGGGAATGGAACCCAGATCCCCCAGGAAAGCAGCCAGGGATCTGAGTCACTGGGTCATGAAACAGTTTATTCTGGTTTACGTTTCCAGAGACCTAAGAGTTCATCATGGCCACCACCTAAACATAAATTGTGACCTAGGAGTGGTGGCGTTGTCCCTAATCCCAGCACTCCAGAGGCAGAGGCAGATGGAACTCTGTGTTGGAGGCCAATTCCATTTTCAGTGAACTCACAGTTAACAGTTACAGAGAACTTTACACTCTCTCCTAAACTGGGGGTGGTGGTGGTTCCTCTTATTTCAGAGAGCTGTTAACTACCGTCCCCCCAAAGCTACTCCCCTGCCTCTGTACTCATTATTTGAGGCTCTTTTCCTAACCCATAGACTGGGGCGGGGGTTATGCTAGTATGAATCACTGAAGTCCCAGCCTATAGGACAAGGGGCAGGGATTTCTCTTTCCACCAGGAACTTTGAACACTCCCCTCCCCGGTTTTGCTGGGTGTGGTGGCACATGCCTTACATTCCATGACTAGGGAGGCAGAGGATGGCAGACTTCTGTGAATTAAGGGCCACCTTGGGACTCTTGGGACTCGTAGAGTTCCAGGAAAACCTCGGCTTCAAAGAGAGATCCAGGACAAAAAAAAAAAAAAAAAAAAAAACAACCCAAATAAATAAAAACAAAACAAAACAACAAACCCAAAACCACAAAAAACAACCACCCCCAAACAAAAAACAACCCACTGTCTTGCACCAAATCAGCATGCCAGCCAGGTTTGCTTTTTCTGTATGCTTACATCCCCTTTCTGCAGAATGAGTATGTAGTTGGCCCAGTGGTCAACTCGCTAGTCTAACAGAGAACCGGGGTTCAGTTCCCAGCACCCATATGGCAGTTCCCAAGCATTCCTAAGTTCAGTTCCAGGGGAGCTGAAGTCCTCTTCTGATCTCAGCATGATGCACATATATTCAGATGCGAAACATCCACACACATAGAATAAAATAAAAATAAAAATCTAAAAAAAAATTTTGGTTTTTTTTTTTTTTTTTTCAAGACTGGGTTTCTCTATAGCTTTGGAGTCTGTCCTAGAACTAGCTCTTGTAGACCAGGCTGGCCTAAAACTCAGAGAGATCCACCTGCCTCTGCCTCCTGAGTGGTGGGATTAAAGGCGTGTGCCTGGCATAAATGCACAAATGTTTAACACCAGGCATGGTAGCACATGCCTTTAATCCCGGCACTAGGGAGGTAGAGACAGGCTGATTTCTATGAGTTTAAGGTTAGCCTGGTCTATGTAATGAGTTCCAGTGAGGGAAGAAGAAATAGTAATTTTTTTCTTTTGATTTTTCGAGACAGGGCTTCTCTGTATAGTCCCGACTGTCCTGAAACTTGCTCTGTATACCAGGTTGGCCTCAAACTCACAGAGATCTATCTGCCTCTGCCTCCTGAGTGCTGGGATTAAAGGCGTGCGCCACCAGTGCCTGGCTGAAATAGTTAATTCTTAATGGGTAGATAGGTAAGGAGAGAGGCCCTGGATGGGACACAACAGCTTAAGCTCTGAGGGCCTCTACTTAAGAGTAGAGACCCATTCTCTTGTCACAAAGAAGCTCCCTCCTTACCCTGGGCCGTCACTGGGCTACCTTTCTCTGGAATTCCGGGGGATGGAAGGGGGCATGGATAACCCAGGAGTGGGCTTGGCTGAGTACCCCTCTGTCAGAAGGCTGATGCTCTCCCACCCTTGTGGGCCTGAGGACTTCGTTTGCATGGGAACTTTCTTTCTTTTTTTTTTTAAAAAGATTTATTTATTATGTATACAACATTCCTTCCATGTATGCTTGCATGTCAGAAGAGGGCACCAGATCTCATTATAGATGGCTGTGAGCCACCATGTGGTTTCTGGGAATTGAACTTAGGACCTTAGGAAGAGCAGCCAGTGCTCTTAACCTCTGAGCCATCTCTCAAGCCACCTCCATGGGAACTTTCAAAGGTTCCCCCAACCTGTGTTTCAGGCAAGCCCTTGCTGCCATTAAAAATGACCCTACCAGCTAAATTCATCTTACCCAGTCGAATTCAAGAAGGAGAAACAACCAGATTGGTGTAGCTCACGCCTTTCATCCCAGCACTCAGGAGGCAGAGGCGGGCAGATGCTGAGTTTGAGGCCAGCCTGGTATACAGAGAGAGTCCCTGGACAATCAGGACGACACAGCCAGACCCTGTCTTGGAAACAAACATAAACAAACAGAGCCACACTTTGCTCCAAACACTATTAAAAAGCATATAAACTCAGACTCCTCAGGCGGCAGATGGTGCGTTCCTCCATCCATCCTTCCTTGTGTTCTATAGGGAACTCCGGTTTGCGGGTTACTGTGCTTATAGACCATGCTTTTATACTGTCTTTGCTGCAAATGTCTCCATCCTGCAATTCTTTCACGTTTTAAAATTTTATGTGTATGAGTGTCTTTCCAGCATGTATATATGTGTACCATGTGTATACCCATTGCCCACGGAAACCAGAGAGGGCATTAGCTCCCTTTTGACTGGAAACTGAACCCGGGTCCTCTCGCTAAAGCAGTCAGTGCTCTTAACTGCTTTAAAAAGCATAAATGCTTTGCCTGTATTTCTGTATGCTCACCGCATTCTTGCAGTGCCCACAGAAGCCAGATAAGGGCATCAGACACCCTGGAACTGGATTTAAGAGGCCATGTGGGTGCTGGGAATTTGGGATTCTCTGGAAGAGCAAATAGTCTTTAACCTTTGGGTGATCTCTCTAACCTCTCCTAGGTTTCTCCTGGTGTCCCATCTGTCCTTTCTGTTTTCCACTGTCTGCAATATGCAAGTTTTTTTTTTTTCTTCCTCCCTCCAGACAGGGTCTCTCAGTGTAGCCTTGGCAGTCCTGGAACTCGCTTTGGCCTCAAATCTAGAGTTCTGCCGGTCTCTGTCTACCGAGTGCTGGGATTTAATAATGGTGTGCACCAGCCAGCCACTACACCTGGCTAATTTACTGTGTTTGTGTTCATGCTTGGGCCAAGATTTACAGCAATCTGACCTGATCTCCCCGGACATTCAACTTTCCAGAATCAAGTGGAAATTGGCTTTTGTAGGTTTATTTATACTTATTTATCTTTTTAAAAAATATTTATTTATTTATCATGTATACAATATTCTGTAGGCCAGAAGAAGGCACCTCATTACAGATGGTTGTAAGCCACCATGTGGTTGCCGGGAATTTAACTCAGGACCTTTGGAAGAGCAGGAATGCTCTTAACCACTGAGCCATCTCTCCATCCCCCCCCCCTTATTTATCTTTTTAAGGGAGGTTTCTGGGAGCCCAGGCTGCCTTTGTACTGGTTTCACAGCAGAGGCTGACCTTGAACTCTGGATCTCCCTGTCTCACTGCTGGTCCCAGCATTTGTGAACTGCCTGAGTAGAATCCAGTCATTTTCTCTTTCTTTCTTTTTTTGGATTTTTCCAGACAGGCTTTCTCTCTGTAGCCCTGGCTTTCTCGGAACTCGCGTTTACAGAACAGTCTGGCCTTGAACTCACGGAGGTCCAAAGCCGGCTGTTCCAGGCTGGAGTAGCCCTGTGGGGGCGGAGCAGTTCCGGGTATTCGCTCGCCCTTTAAGGAAGCCTCCGGGGGCGGGCCCTGGTCCCGCCCACTCCCGCCCGGCCCCGCCCACTCCCGCCATGCATCTCGTCGTTCCATCTAGGTGGCAGTCGGCTTTCGTGCCAGAGTGCGGCGCGAGTTCCGGAGCGCGCACGTCGGGCGCGCTGCTCCTCCGTCGGTGGGCGGCGGCGAGCGGAAGTGCCTGGGAGCGCCAGTTCCGTCTGTGAGTGTTCGAGTGGACAAGATGGCGAAGATCGCCAAGACTCACGAAGGTAAGCGGCGGCTGCCTACCCACGCGCGGCGTCGGCTCGCCAACCCCTCCGCGCATGGCCCTAGCCCTAGCGTCCTCTCGGCGGCTTCGCCTTTGGCCTCTCCGGTCCGGACCGGGTCCCGCACAGTGGGGCCCTTGCTCGGCTCCTCGGCGCAGGCCGCAGCCCGCGTAATGGCGTCCTCTGCCTCCCCGGGACCGGCGCTTTGTTCCGCCCTGTCTCCCGCCCCGACCCGATGGCCTCCCTCGGGGACTCGCCCTGGAGGACTGCGGGGGAGGCAGGCGGTGGGAGGGAGTCTCTCTCGCCTCCCCGGTCGCTGTCGTTGGCCGTCGGCAGCCGGGAAGCCGAGATCGGCGGCCGCTGTCGGGCCGCTCTTAACGGAGCCGGCTCCCACGCAGGCCTGTTAGTCCAGAGCTCGGCGTTCCGGGCGTCTCCGGTTGTGTGGTTCTTGCCCGAAACGATTCGGGCGTAAAACCCGGTAGCTTCCCCCTGGAGTCACTTTCAGGGTAGCGTTTTTGCTTCGAGGGCTGATTGGCGGAGGAAACAGACGGAAGAAAGAGAGGGCAGGTTTTAGCAGTTGCCGAAGCTTGCAGAATAGTTGATCATTTTATGGCACACAGAGGAAACACGACTAGGAGCGTCCTGGAACTAGTCCGAATTCCATAAGAAAGTCAGCGGGGAAGACAGGAAGGAATTGAAGTGTGCGAAGCTGAAACCGTATTTCTTGGTTCCGGCTTACCAACCAAAATTTGCGCTGACAACATGGCTTCTCGGAGCCGCTAAACACAGCCTTTCTAAGTGTGTGGTCCGGTGTTGGGAAACAACTAAGGAGGTCGGAAACTTGACGGCGTGATAGGGAGACAGATGTGGGGCTCTTAATTCTCTTAGAGAATCAAAGGCGAACGTACAGAGAAGTAAGGCCAGTACTTTCTGAGAAGCTTGGTAACGGAGCCATTAATTTATGCTTTAGTTACTTTGAGAGGCGGTGTCAAGGCGCTGATGTAAAAGGATCCATCAGTTTTAAATTAGGGGAGGACGTCTGAGCCCGAGGGAACATCTTGTCTCGAGGCAGGGAGTGAGTCGTGCAGGCTGTGAATGAATCGCTGCCGTGGTAGGAAGAGGCGGTGTGAGGAGAAATTCGGGTATGAATCCAGAGTGAGGAGGACCAAAAGGTGATAAGTTGGGTCATTGGAGGAACTGAAAGTACCAACACTTTAAAGCCAGAAATGTTCCGGCCTTACTCTTCTGTCTTTAAACCTGAAAGTACAAAAACGCCTTTTTGTTTTCGTTTTCTTTTTTGAGATGGTCTCACCATGTACCCTTGGTTGCCCTGAAACTTACCACATAGACAAGTCTGGCCTCGAGAGATCCATCAGCCTGCCTCTGCTTCCCTAGTCCTGGGTTAAAAGGCCCGTGTGCTACAATGCCGGCCTAGCCCGACACTTGAAAGCCAGAAATGTTTTTGGTCTTATTCTTCTTTCCCCCTCAGACATTGTTTGCAAAATAATTAGAAAATTAAAAATGGTTCTGTTTTTGTTCTGTCAGAGGCAGTTATTTTGTTTTTTTCATTCTGGGAACCAATGCGTTCATTGGGCTTACAGAGCGTGGGGTGAGGGGGAGCCGTTTACTGACAAGGAGCATGGTTGACCCCAAAGCAGCCAGCCCCACTGGAAAGTTTCCACAGCCCACGGTGGCTTCCCCTTGGCTGCACAGAGGGAGTCCCACCCCTAATATGTCATTTGTGTGTGGGCATTTGTAGCTTTGGTGGCTGACCAAAGCTTGATCTTTTGTGTTGCATACCCGTTGTTGTTTGACTTTGTAGATCAGCTAAACTTGTTGGTTGATTGTAGTTCATTAGCAAATTGGCTATTTCATTTGGGATTATTTTATCGCTAAATTAAGTAGATGCTATAAAAATGTACAAGTGCCGTTTGAACTGCAGGGTGGTGTACCCCACTGTTGGGTGCTAATCAGAGGTGATTCAGGGTTTCTCTCTGCCTCCGAAGGGCTGGAATTAAAGGTGAGCTCACCACTGCCCGGCTGAGACAGGCTTTATCTATGTAGCCTTGACTAACCCTGTTCTGTAGGCCAGCCTGGCTTCGAACTCAGAGAGATCTTCCTGCTTCTGCCTCCAGAGTCTGGGATTGAAGTTGTGTAAACTATAGATCAGGCTAGCCTTGAACTTTGTTTTGTGTTTTTTTTTCTTTTTTTCTTTCTTTCTTTTTTTAAAGACAGAATCACTTCTTTCTCTGTAGTTCTGGAATCCAAGAACTCTCTGGTAGACGAGGCTGGTTTCCAGGAGATTGACTCTGCTTCCCAAGCACTGGGATCAAAGGTGTGCACCACCATGCCTGGCTAAAATAGTTTTTTTGAATTTTTTTTACGTTTATATTTGCTTTGCAGAGTTCAGAGGATAACTTGAAAGTCTGTTCCCTCTTCCCATGATGTAGGTTCTGGGAGTTGAACTACTGTCAGGTGTGGCAGGAGCACATTCACCCTTAATCAGAATAATGTCTAAAATCTCTCTTCTCTAATACACAGGGATTATTTATCCCTCGATAGCTCTAGGGTCTGCTCCATAATAGGGAGTCAAGTGTTAGATCAACAGTTATTTGATACGTTGGATTTATTTTATTACTTTTGGGGAAAAAAGTCTCTGGTAGTCGAGGCTGGCCTTAACTCCTGATTTTCTGCCTTTTTAAGTGCTGGGATTGTAGGCTTGTGAATCCACACATAAACAGGATCATATTTATTCTTTATTTTAATGTTGTATTATTATTCATTGTGTGTTTATGTATTCTTGCCTCTGTAACCATGTGAAGTCAGGACTGTGTCTTGGGATGGACAGGTCATCAGGCTTGCTTCATGTGCCTTTAGATTCTGAGCCGTCTCTCAGGACTTCTCCTTTGTTTTGAAATGAAATTATTGTGTACCCCTAAGCTGGCTGGCTACTTGCTTTGAGTCTTTGGTTTTTTTTTTTTTGGTTTGTTTTTGTTTTTGTTTTTTTTTTTCCAAAACAGGATTTCTTTGTGTAACCCTGACTGTCCTGGAACTCTGGCCTCCGTCTCAGGGATCCGCCTTCCTCTGTGTTCCTAGCGCTGGCATTAATAAAGACATGGCTTGGCCTCATTTTGTGTCTTAAACTGGTCTCAAACTTGGAGGAATTCTTTGGCTCCTGAATGATAGGATTTTGGCCTGTACCACTATGTCTTTGAGATATCTCCCTCGCTCTTCTCTCTCTTTAAACTAGGGATTGATCCTCAGGATTCTGTAACTTCTGAAACAGAAGTGTTTGCCATTGTCCTATACCCCTCACTCTGAAAAGGAGCATTTTAAAACTCAGTTTTAATACATCTCTTTGGTCAGATAGGTAGGAAATGGCTTATTGCTTTGAGAACCTTCTTCATTAAGAGGAAAAGTTGGTTTAATATCAGATTTGGAAGGCTTGCAGCGCTGCAAGTTTTTGGTTTTGGTTTCCCAGTGAGTATAAAGTGCCACCTTCCTTCCCCCATGTAACAGTTACTGTGTGTGTGTTTGCATGTGTGTGTATATGCATCCATGCATGTATGTATGTTATATATGTGTGCTTAGGTACCCCCACCTGTGCACACAAGTGTATGCTCGCTCATGGAGGTCAAAGGAGGCAGATGGGTTTATTCCCGTGAGGCAGAGTATCTTACTGAGCCTGGAGCTGTGCTGTTGACGGCAAGCCCTAGCATCCCCCTTCCTTCTGCTTTGGAGTTACAGAGGTGCATGACTATTCTAGTCTTTTTAACACGGCTTTTGGGGATTTGAATTTAGATTCTCTGCAAGCATTCTTATTGGTTGAGCCATCTTTCCATCTCACAGATGATTTTTGTGTTTTAGCAAAGTCTTTGGATAATTTCATTGTATAGGCAGTCGTTCTTAGGTTATTGGGGTAATTGAGGATGGGACTTAAATTTGAATGTACTGGAATAATTTATTTCTCAATAATAATGGTTTCTGTATTCTTAAGCATTTGTTGTGTCTTGTTTATTTTGTTTTTGGTTTTTCGAGACAAGTTTCTATGTGTAGTCCTGGCTGTCCTGGAACTTGCTTTGTGGACCCAGCTGGCCTTAAATCTTCCTGAGATATGTTTGTCTCTGCTTCCCAGTGCTGGGATTAAAGGCATGCACCACCACCTATTTTATTTTTTTATATTTTGGTTTTTTTTTTTTTTTGAGACTAGTTTATTCTATGTGTACCTTTGGAGCCTGGCCTGGAAGTAGCTCGTGTAGATCAGACTGGGTTTGAGAAGAGTAATCTGCCTACCTCTATGTCCCGACTTTGGGGATTAAAGGCGTGAGCCACTGCCCAGTGGTCTTGTTTATTTTTAAAGTAATGGCTACCACTTGAATCTTGGAAGGTAAATTACTGTTTTTGTATAGAAATAGGTTATGATTATGTTTTCTTTCTGTGGAAGTGTTCTTTTTTTGTTGTGTTTTGTTTTGTTTTGGCCTTTTTTTCTGTTTTGTTTGAAGGGTCTCTCTCATTGTCCAGGTTGTCTTCAGTCAAACCTGCCATGTAGCTGAGTTTGTCCTTGGATTTCTGATCCTCCTGCCTCTGTCTCAGAAGTGCTGCCATCTCAGCTACTACCGTCAGGCCTCACTTGCTTGGTTCTCTTCTCAGTCTATTGATTCCTAGTATTGAACCAGACTGAAGATTTTTCTTGTTTCTTTTTTTTTTTTGGTCACCCCCCCCCAAACATTTCTGTCTCTTTGAGATATGAGGAATGTTGCCCAAGGTGACCTTTAATTTTCTTTTTCTTTCTGTGTTTTTCTTTTTGTCACATGGTTTCACTTTTGTGGCCTTGGCTGATCTGGAATTCATTATGAAGACCAGGTTTGTCTTGAACTGATAGAGGTTCACCTGCCTGTCTCCTGAGTGCTGGGACTTCGTGTGCTATCGTTACAAATGGCTGACCTTGAATTTTTGGTCTTCCCTAATGGGATTATAGGATGAACAACAATGCCTGGTTTATGTAGTGCTGTAGAGGAAATCTAGGATTTCATGTATGCTAGGCAGCTCAACAATAGCCCATACTGCTTTTCAAACATTTCTGCTAGAATCATCTCTCTTTAACCAAGTTGATTTTTTTTAAAGATGCATTTTATTCTTTATGTGCTTGTGTTATGTTTTTCTGTGTGTATGCATACGTGTGTTCGGTGGCCGTAAAGTCAAAGAATTGTGTCCAGTTCCGTAAAATTGACATGGGTGCTAGGAACTGGGCTCTGAGATTCTTAACTGCTGAGCCAGCTCATGTCCCCAAACTGATTATTTTCTTAATGTGCCTTCTGTTTTCCATGATTGAAAGGTAAGAACTAGACTTAGTCACACCAACTATGATCTTTTAGGCATTTTTGCATTAAATTCTGTATACTTATGAGTGAGCACAGTCTTACTGTCTAGCAGTTGTGAGATACGGCTGTCTCTAATTTTTTATGCAGTTATTGTTAATGTATGTGAGTGCAGTGCCTTTGGAGGCCAGACGGGGCATCATATCCCTTAGCTAGAGAAGAGGCATTGCCATTCCTGCCGTGAATGCTGGGAATGTCTGTCTGTCTGCTGCAGGAGCAGTACCTACTCCTAACTGCTGAACCTTCTGTGTAGCGCCTGTCGATAATTGCTTGAGTTAGAGTATCACAAAGCTGAGAAAGATTTCCCGTTTGTTTTGTCTGAGTAAATGGCTGAAAAAGAGATACTTCGATGTAATGTTTTCTTTGGTTGCTAGTCAAAATAAAAAGTTACACTAGTGTAATGATTTTGAATTTGTTTTTCTGTAGAATTATTTTGGAATTGATTAAGTAGTCTTCTGGTATTCAGTAAAAAATACATACACTATCTTTAAATTTTTTTTATTAGCCACTCGTAATGGTGTACACCTTTAATCCTATCACATGGGAGGCAGGCAGGTGGACCTCTGAATTTGAGACCACCTCAAATTTGAGACCAGCTTGGTCTCCATAGTGAGTTTCAGGACAGCCAGGGCAATATCGTAAAACCCTGACTAACCTGCCTCCACCATACCAATTTTTTTTCCTGTGCATGAATGTGCACGCATGTATGTCTTTGCACCACTTGTGTGCCTAGTGCCTGAGGAGGCCTGAAGAGGGTTTCAGATTCCCTGGTGCTGGAGTTACAAGTGGTTGTGAGCTGCCATGTGGGTGTTAGTAACCATAGAATGGAAGAACAGCCAGTGCTCTTAACTGCTGAGCCATCTCTCCAGGTAAATTTCTTTTCTTTTTTTTTTCTTTTATTGATTTTTATTGAGCTCTTCATTTTTCTCTGCTCCCCTCTCTGCCTCTTCCCTCCCTCTTCAATCTTCCCCCAAGGTCCCCATGCTCCCAGTTTACTCAAGAGATCTTGTCTTTTTCTACTTTCTACTTCCCATATAGATTATATCTATGTAAGTCTTTCTTAACGTCCTCATTGTTGTCTAAGTTCTCTGGGATTGTGGTTTGTAGGCTGGCTTTCTTTGCTTTATGTTTAAAAACCACCTATGAGTGAGTACATGTGATAATTGTCTTTCTGGGTCTGGGTTACCTTACTCAAAATAATGTTTTCTGGCTCCATCCATTTTCCTGCAGAATTCAAGATGTCATTTTTTTCTGCTGTGTAGTACTCCATTGTGTAAATGTACCACCTTTTCCTTATCCATTCTTCAGTCAAGGGGTATTTAGGTTGTTTCCAGGTTCTGGCTATGACAAGCTGCTATGAACATAGCACATGTCCTTGTGGCATGATTGAGCATCCTTTGGATATATACCCAAAAGTGGTATTACTGGGTCTTCAGGAAGGTTGTTTCCTAATTTTCTGAGAAATCGCTACACTGACATCCAAAGGGGCTGTACCAGCTTGCATTCCCACCAGCAATGCAGAAGTGTTCCCTTTCCCCACAATCTCTCCAGCATAAGCTGTCCTCAGTGTTATTTGGTCTTGGCCATTCTTACAGGTGTAAGATGGAATCTCAGGTTGTTTTGATTTGCATTTCTCTAATGACTAAGGATGTTGAGCATTTTCTTAAGTATCTTCTTGCTATCCTGGTCTCCCTTTTTTTGGAGACACTATGTATCTCTGGTTGACCTGTAACTCACAGAAATCTTCCTGCCTCTGTCTTTTGAGTGCTGGGATTAATAAAGGCATGCAACATCCTGTCTACCAAAGTGTACACTTGATCTGTAGGGACCTTGGTTAAAGAAAATGGTGAGAGTTTGCAGAACAGAGGAGCTCTCTCTGGGGTGCCTTTTCAGAGTTGAGAGATTCCATGCCTTACCAATTGCCTCCTTCTGGAAGAAAATAGCTGTTGTAGGTCAGACCAAAAGAAGTCAGTGAACAGCTATGGTAGTGGACACCTTTAATCTCAGCACTTGGTCATCCAGAAAAAAAAAAAGCCAGTGAAATTAGCACCTGGGGGCCTGTCTTTGTAAAAATGAAGAGGAGGCATCAAGGAGGGCCTGCTGCCAGTTGGAGTCAGCAGTGTTTCAGGTGTAGGAAATAGGAAAGCTTGGAAGGGCAGCCCAGTGAGGAGCTCTAGGTGTAACGGAAGAGTTTGCTCTCCTGTCTTGCTTGAAAGTTAGATGTTCCCGTCTTTTTTTTTTTTAATTTATTTAGATTTATTTATTTTCTGTGTACAGGCGGTTGCCTATGTGTGTGTGTGTACAACTGTAGTGAGGAGCTGCAGGCAGGCCTGCTTTTCGCCTCACCCGGCTCCCGCACGGCTAGCTTAGTCCCAGAAATAACAACACACAAATTGTATTCATTTAAGCACTGCCTGGCCCATTATCTCTAGAGAGTTAGTTACTGACTAACTCTCATATCTTGATATTAACCCATTTCTAATAATCTGTGTAGCACCACGAGGTGGTGGCTTACCGGGAAAGATTCAGCATGTCTGATCTGGTGGCTGGCTCCATGGCTTCTGCCTCACAGCCCTCTTCCCAGAATTCTGTTCTGTTTACTCTGCCTACCTAATTTTCTGTCCTATCAAGGGGCCAAGGCAGTCTCTTTATTGACCAATGAAAATAACACAATAGACAGATAACCCTCCTCCATCATACAACATATGTGCAGTGTCCAGAGTTCAGAAGAAAGCATCAGATTCCCTGGAACTGGCTGTCAGCCTTCATGTGGGTGCTGGGAACTGAACCAGGGTCCTCTGCTACAGCAGCAGGTGCTCCTAACCAGTGAGCATCTCACCAGCACAGATGTTTCCCATCTCTTGTTTGTTTCTCTGGTGCTGAGGATTGAACCCAGGGCTTCATGAATGCTAGACAAACCTGAGGCATATCCACAAAGTATATTTAGAATAAATTGTCAAATATTCCGGGCAGTGGTGGCGCACACCTTTGATCCCAGCACTAAGGAGGCAGAGGCAGGTGGATCTCTGTGAGTTCTTGGCCTGTGAGTTCTGGTTTTCAAAGCAAGTTCCAGAACAGCCAGAGCAACATAGAGAAACCCTGTCTAAAAGCAATGCCAACTATGTCAGTCACCCAGATAATTCACAGACTCATTAACACTGCTCACATCAGTCTTGTAATTTCTTGGGAAGGATGTGCTTCTAATAGGTATGTCAGGAATCAAAATTCCCCTCCAAACCAAAAAACATCTTGTTGGGGTTTCAGTTGAATGCCATTTCTTTGTACTTCATTGGAGCAGATCCTGCCTTTTAGACATTTGAAAAACATCTTCACTTGTAGAAAACTATTACCATCAAGGAGAAACCAGTCAACTGGGAAAAGTGATGGTAGAGGGGCAGAGGAACTGGAAGCTAAGGATGGCGGACCGTATCTTTAATATCGTTCTCAGGAGGCTGAGGCAAGAGGATTGCCAGGAGTTTGAGGTCAGTCTGGGCAACATTGAAAGGCTTTCTCAGAAATAAAAAAGCCACACATGTTAGTCCAAGGAACTTGACCTGTAAAAAGTAAAGGGACCGGGAGAAAGTTTTCCAGTGATTGTTAGTTAATTCAGGTCCTGAGCTTAATCTTAAAGGAGGTTCTGAGTTCCTGTGTGTGAACGTCAGGACACCAGTCTTTTTACAGGTGTGATGAGGTCATCTTGACTGAGGTCCTTCTACTGATGCTGTAGAACCTTCGCAAGCTGCTCAGCTGGCCTCGGCTGCCTGTGTCCTTCCTGAGTCCTGATAGAAGTGGTGGTTGTGATTCCTTCCGAGGCTTAAATCAGAGAGAGCCACACTCATCTTTGATTCTAGCACTTAAGAGACAGAGGCAGGCCAAACTCTTGAGTTCAAGGACAGCGAAGGCTACATAGTAAGACCCTGCCTCAAAATAACCCTTTTCTTCAGAAAAACCAACCAACCAAAGCAACAAAAACCTGGTGGTTCTGCTTGAAACCCTAGTATTCGTGAGGCAAGGGAAGGAGGATTACACACAAGTTGAGGCCCACAACCTGTCTACATTGAGAATTCCAGGTCAGCCAAGAGTTACCTGTCTCAAAACGTACACACAGAAGCAAGAACCACCACCCCACTAAAGTGTTAGATGCATATTGTAAGGGAGAAAAGCCTTAAATAGTTGAGAAAAGCGTGCTCACACGCTAACCAGTTCTAGCTACCAAGAGGCCTTCTAGTAACCCTCTAGGAGTAGAAGAGTGCCAGACATAAGAAATCTAAATATTCTCTGCTCTTCTGTACTTAACTACCCTCCCTGTTTTCTTTTTCTTCTCTCTCTTCCTCTCTCTATTCTCCTCACTCCTTCCCTTAAGTTTAGGGCTCTCTACATAGCTCTGGCTATCCTGGAACTCACTATGTAGACCTGGCTGCTGGCCCCACACTCAATAGAGCGGCAGCTGCTTCTGCTCCCGCCCCCCCCCCCCCCCCCCCCCCGCCCAAGTGCTGGAATTAAAGGCATACATCACTATGCCTGGCTCAGTTTTTTGAAATAAAACCTTAAACAGTTAAAAGATATAATAGCAAAAAATAAACCAGGAAAATGTAGCTGAAATTAGGGTTATTCTGACTGTGCTTATCTACAGTTTTAAAGGACATAATTGATACAGGGGGATTTTGAGGCGTAAAGAAAAAAAAATGGAGACAGCAAACCAATTACTTTTTTAAAGATTTGTTTATGTGTATGGGTGTTTTGCCTGCATGTATGTCTCTGCAACACATGTTGTGCCTGTGTAGGCCAGAAAAGGGTGTCAGATGCTCTTAGCTGGCGTGTGGGTGCTGGACCATACTTGGTCTTCTTAACCGCTGAACCATCTCTCCAGCCCCTCGTGGAGTCACAGATGCTCCTCTGTATATCTCTGTATATACAGCCTTGACTGTCCTGGAACTTGCTCTGTAAACCAGGCTGGCCTCAAACTCAAAGAAATCTACCTGCCTCAGCCTCCTCAGTGCTGGGGTTAAAGGTGTGTCCCACCACCTCCTGACTTTCTGGCTTTTGTTACCTCGTTATTTCCTCGGGCCTGCCCCTTTCTTACCGGGGTCCAGCTCTTCTTTGGACTACATAACTTGTGTCAATGGGATAATATGATAATTTATATCTACCTTTTGATTCCTGTAACTAGTGAAGGAGCGTGTCTCTGTTCATAGACTGTAAGACCTACCCATAAACTACCCAAGCCGGTCTTAAAATTATGATGTAGAAAGATGGTCTGGAATTCCTCTCTTCTTCTGGGTTTCTGGGGTTACATATTGGGAGTTATTATACTTGTCTGTACAATGCTGGGGAGTTTGTTTTCAGTACACCCAATATAGTATTGAAAAGAAAACTAAAGAGTGCTGGTCATGCTCACTGATACATGTAGTCTTAGCATTTGGAATTTGATCCCTGGAAGTCATGTAAAAGCTAGATGTGTAAAGAGTTAGGTGCATAAAACTGTAACTTCAGTACTCTGACTGCAAGATGGAAAATAAAGAAATGCCTAGAAGGTTTTGGGCCAGCTAGTGGACTCTGCTGTACAGTTGAGAAGCCGGAGAGGCCCTGACCTAGGAGGTAGAAGGAGGTGGCTCACCAACAGGTTCATTACCTGCTGGGCTCTTTTGCTGGCCCCACTGTGCCCAGTTCAGTCCTGTTTTATACTTGATCTTAGCCAAATTCAGGGAAGTGATTGATGTGTTGATTTTATATCTCTGACTGTGCTGTGATACACGAGGCTGGACATCAGATACACAGTGCTCAGCAGGTGATGCTCCACCTATTGTCTCTGGATCAGCTCTGTAGCGGCAGGTTTAGATAACTGAGGAAAGCCCTGGTTCCTGGTCATCAACAGTTTTATTTTTTCTGGCTGGTAGAGATGGCTCACCAAGTCACTTAAACTCAAACTTAGTGACCTCAGTCTGATCCCTGGAGCTATGTAAATGTAGAAGAGAGTTGTTTCCCGAGTTTTCTGACCTCTGCACGTGCGCCACACATGCAATAAATACATATTTTAAAGTGACTACTTTTTCAGTTGGGAAGGTTCAGTGTTTCTCAGTTAATTTTGATAACGCATTCTAACAGGATAAGTTGTAGTTGATGGCATAGTAAATCAGATCTTTGAGTTTCTGTCATTTGTGGAAGGAACTAAGGAGAGGAAATAGATGTGTAGATGTACAGCTCTTTTAACCTCCTCCATGGCGAAATTACATAAACTTTTCTATCATTAAGGTTATTTTGACAAGATCTAAGGGCATGCATTATATTGAGAGCTCTTTGGAATGTGAAATTGTATTCCTTTCTTACAGATATTGAAGCCCAGATTCGAGAAATTCAAGGCAAGAAGGCAGCTCTTGATGAAACCCAAGGAGTGGGCCTTGATTCCACAGGTTATTATGACCAAGAAATTTATGGTGGAAGTGATAGCAGATTTGCTGGATATGTGACATCAATTGCTGCAACTGAACTTGAAGATGTAAGTTGTAAGAGGGAAGGTTTTTTTTTTTTGAAAGTTAAATATAGGGGATTTTTTTTTGTTGTTGTTTGAATTGCATGGTCAAAAAAAAAACTATGTAAAATTTACCCATTGAGTCTGGTTTGTGTGCTCACATGCTCAGGGAAGACCATCCTTTGGAGTGTGCAGTCTACCAGGGCCATACCTGTAACACCCTCCCCCCAAGTCATCACCTGTCAGTGGCTCCTCAGCCAGGGGCTGGAGTTGACCGCGTGCGGGCAGCCAGAGCTGCTGTGAGTTGGTGGATCCAGCAGCCGTCTTTGTACAGAAGACACTGCTTCGCTCCCATCCTCCCCGCCTGCCTCGTAAAGCTTCCTTCCCTTCTGACATGGTTCCTGAACCTTGGGAGGAACGCGTGTATAGACGTCCGTTTTGGTGGAACAAAGTAGAACATCAATCTTTTTGTGGAAATTCCACATGACTTTTCTTTTCACCGTCTCCAAACATTCAAATTTGGTAAAATAGCTATTGAGTCAGTTATTGCATAGTTGCAATTAGACAAAATTTATATACATTATCAAACTTGTTGATGATTTTTTTTTAAGACAGGATCTCACTTTATAACCTTAGATGGCTTCCAACTCACCATGTAGATGAGATGATTGGTCTCATTCATAGAGATCCACCTGCTTCTGCCTCCCAAACACTGGGATTGAATGTGTGGCCCCACCCCATTCCTGGCTCAAACTGGTTATTTTTATAAAATTCAAACCACATATTTTGTCACTGACACGTTATCCCCTTTATAGAAAGGTGTTTATGTGATTGTCCCTAAGATGAGGTTCTAGAAGCTGGTCATAGACTAGTGTTTGCAGAGGGCATTCCTACCCTCTGTGTGCATGTGCATGCCTGTGTTCTGAGACGGGGTCTGATATGTTAGTTCACGCTGCCCTTAACTCAGAATTGTCCTGCTTCTGCCTGACCCAAGTGCTAGGCTTAGGAACTAAGTGTGGCCTGAGCACTAACCACGTTCTCACCTAGGACACGTGATAACTGTGTGTCTAGAAGTCAGGGAACAAGTTACTTCACCTGGGTGTCCTGGAACTCACTTTGTAGACCAGGCTGGCCTTAAGCTCACAGGGGTCTGCCAGCGTCTGCTTGGGATTAAGGTGTGCACCGGCTCTGGTACACTTCTTGTACTAGAAAAGGAGCCGTTTATGTTTGCCATGTAGACATGCTGTGAAGTCTACACAGTAGATAACTGAGGAGGTAGCTGCCAGACTGCAAATCTGTCCTGGTAATGCTCTGTCTGACGTGTGTGGCTCTGGTGTGTGATTGCAGGATGACGATGACTACTCATCATCTACCAGTCTGCTCGGTCAGAAGAAGCCTGGGTACCATGCCCCCGTGGCACTGCTTAACGACATACCACAGTCGACAGAGCAGGTGAGTTGAAGGTTTGCTCGGCTGAGGGAGCACAGAGCGACTTGGGGGAGCCAGCAATAACTGTTTTTAGAGGTGATCCTCTCAGGAGGCGTTGACTTCTGGAAACTGATCAGCCACAGGCACTTGTTTCTTTCTTTTTTTTAATTTTAATTAGATCACTTCATTTATTTATTTGGGTTTTTGAGTACAGGTTTCTCTGTGCCTTTGGAGCCTGTCTTGGAACTAGCTCTGTAGACCAGGCTGGGCTTGAATTCAGAGATCTGCTTCTCTCTGCCTCCTGAGTGCTGGGATTAAAGGTGTGTCATCACTGATTGGCTTTGTTTTTTTATTTTTATGTCCATTGGTGTTTGAGGGAGTTGGGTCCACTGGATCTTGGATCCAGCTTACAGTTGTGAGCTGCCATGTGGGTGCTGGGGATTGAACCAGAGTCCTCTGGAAGATCACCTAACTAACCGCTTGAGCTATCTCTCCAGCCTCTACACTTTTTTCTTAGACAGTGGTTTGTTTCTTTGATGTGTCTGGCAGGCGTTGGTTATAAAATAGAATGGGTATTAAATGAGACATGCCTTTTTCCAGTACGATCCATTTGCTGAACATCGTCCTCCGAAGATTGCAGACCGGGAAGATGAGTACAAAAAGCATAGGCGGACCATGATAATTTCCCCAGAGCGTCTTGATCCTTTTGCAGATGGTAATTCTTTCCCACTTTTCCATAAGTATTCAGAGATTTATTTTCATTAAGTTGTCTTTAGCCCTTTGATTTTTTTTGGCATGCTTATGAATTTGCTTTTCGTTTTTAAAGACCCCCTTATAGATTTGTATAGATTTGGTTGAAGTCACAGATACCATATTCTTCATCTTTATAATGCAAGTTTTCTTTCCAGGTAGAAGGACAAGAAAATAATGAGCCAATGCCATAGAAACGCAAAGGGTTAAAGGTTTTTCTTTTACTTTTGTTTTGGGTACTCTTGGTATACTTTGAACAAATGTATTTTTCTACTCAAAATACTTTCAAATTATTGCAAGTTTTTATTCCAAATTCTATAGTTTTGGATTGTTACTTTTGAGAAACTGTTTCTCACACTAGAGTCCCCTCAGATTGTTATAGCTTAGTAAATGCACCTACTTTGCTTTATGCAAGTTTGTAGTTAAAACAAAAGTTATATACAAAGACTTTGGTGTTTCTAATAGTTGGAGTCTGTTGTGCTAATTGTAGTGTGCAAGGGGCATAGTGAGCCTGATGGAAGCTCTCCTCGGGTGAGTGAGTCCCACCATCCAAACTAAGTGCCTGTTTGTAAAAATAGATTCTGCTGCAGGTTTACACATTAGATTTTCAGCCTGCATGAATTAATAGGGATATTCTTTTCTTTACTTGCATAATTGTAATTGATTTAAACATGTATGTCAGAATTCACAGGCCCATACTAACTGTCCTTAATTTCTCTCCTACAGCAGTACTGCTATATGCCAGTCCTGTCTGCATTCTTAAGGGTGCAGCTCAACACATCCTCTCTAGATTATGGTGAAAAAGTATTCCAAAGGAAGTCCTATCAGAGCTAGTGTCAGAAAGAATGGCACTACCAATTGGGCATGATCGTCAGCATAGGAGATGTCTTAGCGTTTTAATATTTTGTCCTAAATTTTAATGCTATACTACTCGTATAGCTAATTACCACATTTCTGAAGCATAGTGTGCCTTTGTTGGTCTTGTTATATACTGTTTGGGCTTCTTTAAGATATTTTGCAGTTTGAAAAGCAAATAACTGAAACTTAACAAGAGACTAACACATCTCTTTGTACACCACTTGTCTTTGTGTTCATTGTAATAACTGGTAGAAATAATATATCTGAAGTAGTATGTTTCCAGTTGTAATTGTACTTTCTCAGAAATAGAATTATATTTTGGGTCAAGAAAAAAAATCTCTTAAAAAGCATGAAGCCCTTTTTAGTAATGTGACTTGAGTAAGATTGTAGGTATATTAGATTTTCTCAGTTACTACTATTTAGATCATTGTATGGAGAACTTATGTAGTCAGTTACTGCAGTCAGGATTTTAACAGCTTGCAACAGGTAATGTTTTGAATATAAATATCTTTCCAAAGTGTTACTAATGGTAAAGAGATAATTTTCTAGGCTTCTATTCTGCTGCTTGAAGTCAGAACTGCTGATGGAGACAAAGGCACGAAAGTGTACGTATTCCGGATTAGCAACCCAGGAACCCATCACTTCTGAAGACTAAACTGTGCTGTCATTTTGCTTTATATATGCATTAAAATAATTGTTTTAAACTGCTGTAGATATGTTTGTGTTCAAACAGGTTAAAATTGATCAGCAAACTCAATAAAAAGTAAGATGTATAATTATCAAAGTTTTCCACCAAAAAATAAATTAAATGATTATGGAATAATGTAATATTAGAGCAGGGCAGAGAAATCAGCTGACCCTAATACCTTTTATTTATTGTGCTCTTTCCTGTTGCTGTTCTTTTCTGCAGGAGGGAAGACCCCTGACCCTAAAATGAATGCCAGAACTTACATGGATGTTATGCGGGAACAGCATTTGACCAAGGAAGAGGTACGTAATGGTCGTGCGACGATGTCAGAAAACTTAAAAGAATTTTATATTTCAGTTTTTATTGTATAGCCCTGGCTATATTAGAACACACCCTGTAGATCAGGCTGGTTTTGAACTTACAGAAATTTGCTTGCCTTAACCTCCTGAGTGCTGAGTTTAAAGATATGTGCCACTGCCAAGCATTTTTTTTCCGTGGGGTGGTTAATGTGGAGCTCCACCTAGCCTGCTTTGGCCTCCTAAGGGCTAGAGTGCCAGGATTAAAGCATGTGTAACCATTGCCAGGCATTTATTTTTTTAAAGATGGTTTCGTGTAGTCCCGGCTGGCCTAAAGCTCGGATCTGCCTGCTTCTGCCTCTAAAGTTCTGGCACGGTGGCAACAAGCATGATTGGACTGTAGTATTTCAGTTGTAAAATTTAATTACCCCAGAATTGTATCACCTGTAAAACTTGACGTTTTGAGTTTTTGGAGCTCTTTGTAGGTGCAAGCCCGTGGAGGAATCTAGTGGTCACATTAGTTCTTAATCCCTGCTGCACATTTGGTTTGATTGTAGGTGGAGATTCTGAGTAGTTCTTTAGCCTTACAGAGGTAATTCTGTTAGCATGGATGCAGTGCTAGGAAGCCAAACCTCAGCTGTTTCTTTGTAGTTTTTGTTTTTATTACATTTGTGTATCTTCCTGCCATGGTATATGCCGTGTTGTGCCTGTGGAGGGCAGAGGGACAGCTGGCAGGAGTCGGTCTGTTCTGCCCAGGAACTAAATGTAGGTCATAGGCTTGGTGACAACTGCTTTTACCAGCTGAGCCATTTTGCTGTTTCTGGTCCTGGTCTTTTGATTGTTCTTTGTAAGTAGGGTCTTTCTCTGGCCCAATCTAACCTAGAACTATTCTGTAGCTCCACAGTCACAGACTGGTCTCTAACTCACTGGAATCCTCCTGCCTCAGCTTCCTGAGGATTAAAGGTGCACACCATCATATCTTTATTAATAGTGTAATTAAGTTTGTTAGATGAACCTTATTTTAAGATGAAACCCTAAATTAAATGCATTTTTATGACACTTAAGTTTTATTTTTACTTTTCTTGTTCCTTTTTGGTTTTGAGACGAGTCTTACTATGTATTTCTGGATGGCATGGAAGTCACTCATTGATCTTGAATTCAAAGCAATATTCCCGCCTTAGACTATGGGTCACAGGCATGTGCCACTGCCTGTGGCTTATTTTGTGTCAGTGAGTTTTAAAAGCTTTCATTTGCATATTTTCAGTTCTCTGCTGTTAAGTGGAGACTTTATTTACAACTAGAGATTGTACTTTCCAGTAAGATCTGTTTCACTAGCTTCAAACTGTAGGCTGTCAAACCTCTAGAGCCGCTTCTCCGCTGTCTAGAAAGAAGACGATGCTGTAGAACTGCAGGTGCATAATAGCAGAGAGAAGGGACAGGCCGGGCCTAGGGACAGAAAATAAAGAAAACAAAAATTAAATAACTCACTCAATAGAAATGAGTATACTAGGGCATAAAAGCTTAACAAAGAGTTTTTCTCCTTCCCATTTTCTGATGCTGGGCATTCACTAGGGATGCAGGCGTGTTTGGTAGGCATAAGCTACCCGTGAGTTCCTTCTGTTTGTGAAGTGATGTGAGAGATAAGTGTTCTGCTCTTTCGTGTTTTCCAGAGAGAAATTAGGCAACAGCTAGCAGAAAAAGCTAAAGCTGGGGAGCTTAAAGTCGTGAATGGAGCAGCAGCGTCCCAGCCCCCCTCAAAACGAAAACGGCGCTGGGATCAAACCGCCGACCAGACTCCTGGTGCCACTCCCAAAAAGCTGTCAAGTTGGGATCAGGCAGAGGTAACTTTATTTTTATTGCTCTTTTTATATTTTCCTCTATGGAGCGTGTTTGTATTGGGTTTCTAAAACAAGTTACCATTGACTGGTAGCTCAAGTGACAGTATTTTCTCATTCATGCGGCTCAGAGTCCAGATCTCACCAGCTAGCAGGTGCTGTCTGCTGAGAACACTCCTCACTGTTTTCTCATAGCGTCTCCTCATTCATTCATTCATTCATTCATTCATTCATTCATGCGGCTCAGAGTCCAGATCTCAGCAGCTGGCAGGTGCTGTCTGCTGAGAACACTTCTCACTGTTTTCTCATAGCGTCTCCTCCCTTCCTTCCTTCCTTCCTTCCTTCCTCATTCATTCATTCATTCATTCATTCATTCATGACAAGGTTGTGCCTTCCTGGCCAGCCTAGAACTTGTTATATAGGCCAGGGTAGCATCAAACTCTGGGATTGACCCACCAAATGCTGGGGTTAAAGGATTGCATCATGCCACCACTCAGGGGTGGAATAATAACTTATTAGCATATTGTATGTTTAATAGTGGAGATTGAGTACAATATCGTAGTCTTCCTTCCTTTCTTCTTGGATAGCCTTTGTCCACAGTTAGTGATCGAGTGACACCGTTATATTTTTGGCTACCTTATACTCTGTTGATCTCTCTCTCTCTATTGACATAAGGTTTCTGTCCTGCCTGGTCCCAAAGAAACACACAGGGGTCTACATTAATTATAAACTAGTTGGCTTATTAGTTCAGCCTTCTTATTAACTCTTACATCCTACATTAACCCATAATTCTTATCTGTGTTAGCCTTGTGGCTTGTATCAGTGAGGCATTCTCATTTTGCTTTCTCTGTGATGACTGTCAACTGAATCTTTTCTCTTCCTAGAATTCTGCTCTGGTTGCCCTGCCTATACTTCCTGCCTGGCTACTGGCCAATCAGCATTTTACTAAAACAATACAACTGGCAAATCTTTACAGAGTACAAGACCATTGTGCAACAGCCCACCCCTTTTCAAAACAAGAACTCTGAATCTAATTTTTGTTTAGCTTTCTTCCTGACCATTATTCCTAACAACTTGAGCCAACACTCTAAACAAAGAAACAACCATAATCCATTTTTTGGGGAATGCAGGTGTAGTTTTCCAGGCTACTTACTGCTGATTGGGAGGTGCTAATAATCTTATGGGAACCTAAAGAAAATTTTGAATTATGGTCAAGTCCTGACTGGAGTATTATTGTACGAGGCTTGATCATCTCAGGCAGCAGTCTTGAGGCTGTTCTGCATGTAGAACTCAGACATTTGGGCCATCTGTTCCTACCAGAGATTTTTCAGGGGGTCTTCCTTGATCAAACCTGATTTTTCTTAACCCAGAATGAATCTACAGCCTCTCATTTCCTGTGGAAACAAAAGCAAAACCTCTTCTCCAAAGTAACATATGTTTTGACTTAAATTTTGAAGTCAGGACATTTTCAAAATACATATGTTGGATGAATCCAGCAGCACTTATAATCAAATGTCTTTTAGGAGCTGTTGCTCCTTCCTCAGCAGTCAAACAGTTCCAAGACAGCACAATAATAAACAGTATCCAGATTCTGTATTATCCATCTTTACTTGGTTTTATTTTAAACTCTATTTTTATTTTGAAATTTTGGTTTTTTTGAGACAAGGTTTCTCTGTGTATCTTTGGCTGTCCTGGAACTCATTTTGTCGACCAGGCTGGCCTTGAACTCACAAGAGATCTGTCTGCCTCTGCCTCCCAAGTACTGGGGTTAAGGGCGTGTGTCACCACTGCAGGGCTTGAACATATTTGCAAAAATCTGTGCAACAGGATTGACCGTTTTAACCATTTTAAAAGCTTATGTTTAGTGGAATTAAGTGTTGTTGTATAGCCGTCAGTCACCAGTACTTGTCGGACATTTAGCCAGACAGAAATCCGATCCTACAGTGTTGCATCTCTGTCCTTTCCCACAGGAGATTCTCTGCCTCTGTCTGTTTCCTTCATATGAGTTATTACTGTCAGCAAGCATGCTTTACCACCCATTGTCCTAAAAATAAACTTGTAGAGAAACCCTCTATTGACCTTCAGACTCCATCACTGTGCTCACTCTGAATGCTTTCAGTGAATGTCTGTCTCCTATTTCATCGTCTCCTGACCATATGTGTTTGTCCAGATAACCCCATTGTTACTAAAGCCAAGTTCTGTCTTCATTGATCACACTAGTTAACTAGTTTATCAGAAGGCTCAAGCCTCTTCTCTTAGATTCTGACTTGGGTCTTTCCAGTCTCTGTCCATGGTTGCTGTTTCTTGTTTGTGTGCCCGATCCTCGGTACCGAGAACAACGACAGTCTCTGTAGTGCTTCTGCTTCTGCTCTCTTCCCAGCATCCACTGTCTACAGGGCCACACAGAGAAACCCTGTCTAGGAAATGGAAAAAAAAAAGATTAATTTTTTTTTGGGGGGGGTGAGATTCATTTTGTTCCTGCATATATGTCTGTATACCACATGTGTGACTGGTGCTTGAAGGGTGTGGGATTCCCCTGGAACTTGAGCTGTGGATGGTTTTAAGCTGCCATGTGGTGCTGGGGCTTCACCAGGTCCTCTGGAACAGCGGTTAGTGCTTGTTTTGGTGGTTTGGTTTGGTTTGTTTTTTCTTTTTTTTCAAGACAGAGTTTTCTTGTGTAGCCCTGACTGTCCTGGAACTCATTGTTGATCTTTAAAACAAATTTTAAATGAGGTTTATTGGTTCAGAGGTAAAGAGCACTGGATCTTTCAGAGATCCTGAGTTCAATTCCCAGCAACCACACAGTGACTCACAGCCATCTGTAATAAGATCTGGTACCCTCTTCTGGCATGCAGGCAGAACATACATGCAACAGTAAACGTAACAAATTTTAAAAAAGATAACCAAGATTTATTGTGTGTGTGTGTGTGTGTGTGTCTGTCTGTCTGTCTGTGCATGTGTGAGTAGAAGTGCCAGAAGAGGGTGTTGGATCCTCTGCAGCTGGAGTTACAGTTGTGAGGCCCCCATTTCAGCTCTGGGCACTGAACTTGGATCACCTCTTAAAGACAAGGTTTCACTGTGTATCCCTTTCTAGCCTTCCTTGAGCTTGTGTAGACCAAGTTGGCCTCAGACTCAGGTTCTTTCTTGCTTCCTGAGGGCTGAGATTAAAGTCTTGTGCCACCATGCATACCCAGAGCTGTTATTTTTAAAAATATTTATTTATTAATTAATTTATTTATACAGTATCCTGCTTATATGCCAGAAGAGGGCACCCGATCTCATTATAGGTGGTTGTGAGCCACCACCACATGGTTGCTGGGAATTGAACTCAGGACCTATAGGAAGAGCAGTCAGTGCTCTTAACCGCTGAGCCATTTCTCCAGCCCCCCAGAGCTAAGTTTTAAAAGCCAAGATAAACTTATTTTACTTAGCACAGCTTAGCTGTGTGCTTATAATTGGATAGAATAATAAATTTTAAAAAAGCTTTATTTAATGTAGTGGCATGCATGTCTGTGAGTGCACACCACATGTGTGCAGGTTCTGTGAGGCCAGGAGAAGGTGTCAGATCCATTGGGATTGGAGTGACAGGTTATGAGCCTCTCTGTGAACCATACTCAGGTTCTCTGTGAAAGCAGCTAAACACTCTTTTTGTTTTGCTTCTTTTTGCTTTTTTTTTTTTTCCCTAAAATCACAACAGGGTTTCTCTGTGTAGCTTTGGCTGTCCTGGAACTTACTTTGTAGATCAAGTTGGCTCTAACTCAGAGATCTGCCTGCCTCCTGAGTGCTGGGATTAAAGGTGCAACACCCCCCCCCCCCCCCCCCCCGCAGTTAAACATGCTGAGCCATCCATCCTCAGCTGGGTTTAATTTTAATGTGTTTTTCACTACTTAACTTATCTAGAGTTTTTTTCCGCTGAATAGCAGTCTTTTTAGCTGAGTGTGGTGGTACATCCCTTATAGTCCCTCACTAGGGTAGGTGAGGCAGGATTCTGAGTTCCAAGCCAGTTTCTGGGCTACCTAATTTCAGAAAAACAACATGTACCTCACACCACTTCCATCCCCTACCAAGACATTGTGTGTTTTGAGCTGTTGTGCATAGTCTCGGATGTTACTTAAATCCACCTCGAGTCTTCTCTTCCCACTGATGTTGGCAGCATCACAGTAGGTGAAGGCATTTGCGTGGATTCACGTGGTGGAAAGAGACAACAGACTCATGGGTTATCTTCTGCTTTCCACACTTGCTCTGTGGTGTGCGTGTACTCACACATACACACAAATAAGTAAAGATGGGGGCCCCACTGTGTAGCTCTGGGTTGCCTGAAACCATGTAAACCAGATTGGCTTTGAACTCAAAGAAATGTACTTTCCTTTGGCTTATAACATGTTATAAAAAGTATTTCTTATAGTATGTGGATTCTTTCTTCCCTAGAAGTTCTGTCTCAGAGATCCAGTTTGGGATGCACTGGTTTAAATTAGAGTTGAAAGTCTTCTATTGGAGATGTAGATAGACAAACTTCCATGAATTTCCTAAAGCCATAGCATTCTTAGTTGTATATTTTAAGACACTTTGTATAGCGACGGGAGCGATGGCTCAGAGGTTAAGAGCACTGGCTGCTCCTCCAGAGGTCCTGAGTTCAATTCCCAGCAACCACATGGTGGCTCACAGCCATCTATAATGAGATCTGGCGCCCTCTTCTGATGTGTAGGCATACACACTGGCAGAACACTGTATCCATAATAAATAAGTTTTAGAAAAAAGAAAAAAAAATTAAAAAAAAAAGCTGTGTGGTGGTGGCGCATGCCTTTAATCCCAGCACTCTGGAGGCAGAGGCAGGTGGATCTCTGTGAGTTCAAGGACAGTCTTGAACTTACAGAGGGAGTTCCAGGACAGCCAGGGAAAGATACTTTTTATGTTTTAGAGATGATTATAATAGCCTTGCTTTCGATTTTGAATGAGTTTAAGTGTACAGCATAGAAGAGTAAAAGCTACATAGCTTCCATTATAAATGGCTGTTCCAACTGTACAGGCTGGTTAGGGCTGGTAATTTTGGTGTGTGTGTTTTTCTATTTACAAGTTTTTCTGTAAAAATCGTTTTTGAAAGAAAAGTAAAAGAACAATAGCAAATAGAGAGGTAGGTAGAGCATGTAAATGAAACTTGATTGAATCAGCGTTTACAACGCCCAGAAGAGACAGCTGGAGCAGTCTGAATAAGAACAGAAAGGTGACATCGATCAAGAGCACACCAACTTCCAGCAAATACCAGCTGGGGAAACTGAGGCATTTAGCTCAGTTCCTTGGGTAGCTTTTCCTCCGTGGACGCCGTTTCTTCCCTGCTGTCGCGCAGGCATGTCTATCATGTGTAAACCCCAGGTGACTCTGCTAGACACGGTTTACCTTCCAGCTGTTCTCAGGACAGCTTTTACTCTTGGACTCTTGCCCTTCCTTCTTCCCGTTGTATGTCTGTGTGAGGGTATTTGTTAAATCCCCTGGAACTAGGGTTATAGACATTTAGTTGTGAGCTGCCATGTAGGTGCTGGGAATTGAAACCTGTGTACGTTGGAAGAGCAGTCAGTACTGAGCTGAGCTGTCTTGCAGTTCTGTGTTTTATGGCTTAATCTCAGGCTTTTTATTATCCCAAATGAAAGCTTTACATTGGTTTTGATCATAGGCATTTATTTGTAAGACAGTAAACAGAATAACAGTCTAATTAACTGAGTATAGGAAACACGTAAAGGATGCATTTATTTGCATTTTGTTTGAGAAATGTTTTGGTTATTTTTCTAAAGTATTGAGGTATGTGAAATAAATTTTTTGTTTTGCTTTCTTAAGACCCCTGGACATACCCCTTCTTTAAGATGGGATGAGACACCAGGTCGTGCAAAAGGAAGTGAAACTCCTGGAGCAACCCCAGGTTCAAAAATATGGGATCCTACACCTAGTCACACACCTGCGGGAGCTGCTACTCCTGGACGAGGCGATACCCCAGGCCATGCAACCCCAGGCCACGGCGGTGCAACTTCCAGCGCTCGTAAGAACAGATGGGATGAGACCCCCAAAACAGAAAGAGGTAGGTCCTTTCAGTGGCGTGTAGACGAGTCTTTGGATGAGGTGGTGACTTGAGTGTTGTGTTTCAGGCTGAGGTCCGTACTTCCTAGTATAAATATAAATACAATATAAATTTCTGTGTAACTAACCAGGTCCTACAGAGGTTTAGCAGGTTGATTCTCTTGAGAAGTCGGACCCCCACCGAGTGTGTCTTTTTCTCTTACTGTTTGTCTCAATACTCAAGCATAAACACATACAATAGGTAAAATCTTTTCTTAATAAACTTCCAACTATGGGCTGGTGACATTGCTCAGCGGTGACATTGCCACTAACCAAGCCTGAGGACATGCTTCCCTGGGGCCCACATGCTAGGAGGAGAGCCCCAGCTGCACAGGTAACCTTGGACCTCCGTCTGTGCATAGTTGCCTGTGCTCCTCAGCATACACAGTAAATAAGGAAATGAAGCACTCTTCAACTTTAAGTTAACTCAGCAAATGGAGTGTCCAGTTCTTTCCCCTCTTATGAAGAGGCTGGGGAATTTAGGAAGAACCATAGAAGATAAATTTTGTATTTTTATAAAATAGAAGGAAAATAATTTTGTGATTTTTTTTTAACTTTGAAAAATGTTTTGAAAACCATATCACTAACCTTCAACTGCTGATTCTTTTGCCTCAGCCTTCTCTGTTTAAATACACCTGCTTTAATTAATCATTTTTTTAAGTACACAATTTAGTGACTTTAAACATATTCCTAGTATTGCACAGCTATGATTATAACTCATTTCTGAATCTTTTTTCAGTGACCCAAACAGAAACTGCATCCTTTAAACACAAACACGTCTCCTTTCCCTACCGTCGTGTGTCCTGCTAGCCTCTGTTTTATGTGCTCTCTCAGAAATTTGCCTAAACCGAGTATTGGATACATAGCGAGATTAACTTGACTCAAGATAAACAGTGGATGGCTTCATATAGTGATTTGTGTGGATGAAAAAATTTGCTTTTTAGTTTCTTAGTAGTTGTTGTGTGTGCCTTTGTAGTCAGTGGAAAGGAAACCTACAAATACTGAACAAAACTTTTAGGTATATCTTGTTTTGGGATTATGTTCCTTTTGAACGTAATCATACTGAACGTTGGGGAAACAATATTTTGAAAGTGGTTAGTAGTGTGATCTTACTGACCCTTTGTTTTTGCAGATACCCCTGGGCATGGAAGCGGATGGGCTGAGACGCCTCGAACAGATCGAGGTGGAGACTCTATTGGTGAAACACCAACTCCTGGAGCAAGCAAAAGAAAGTCTCGTTGGGATGAAACGCCAGCTAGTCAGATGGGTGGAAGCACTCCTGTTCTGACCCCAGGAAAGACACCAATTGGCACGCCAGCCATGAACATGGCCACTCCCACGCCAGGTAAAACTCTTACTGGAAATAAGATCTTTCTTTCTTTCTTTCTTTCTTTCTTTCTTTCTTTCTTTCTTTCTTTCTTTCTTTCTTTTCCCTGGTTTTTCTGGATTGCCTTTAATGCTAGCTTTTCTATTAAGAATAAGAATATAGAAATGGCCAGCCTGTGGTGGTACACGCCTTTAACCTCAGCACTTAGAAGGTGGAGGCAGGTGAGTCTCTGTGAGTTGGAGGCCAGCCTGGTCTACAGAGCGAGTTCCAGAATAGGCTCCAAAGCTACAGAGAATCCTGTCTTGAAAAACAAACAAACAAACAAACAAAAAAGATCAAGTCTGGCACTGTGGCTCACTAAGAATTTTGCTGTTTTGATAGGTCACATAATGAGTATGACTCCTGAGCAGCTGCAGGCATGGCGGTGGGAGAGAGAAATTGATGAGCGGAACCGCCCACTTTCTGATGAAGAATTAGATGCTATGTTTCCAGAAGGATATAAGGTACCAGTGATAAATGTGTTTATTTAGAATATGAGTTTTAAGAATTTGGTTGGAAAAAAAAACTGCCTAGCAAATTGCCAAATTTACTAGTCAGTTCCTTCCTTCTCCAGTTCCTTCCTTCTCCCTCCCTCCCCACCTCTCTCTCTCCCTTCCTCTCTCCCTCCTTTTCCCTTCCTTCCCTTTCCCTCCTTCCCTCCCTCCCTCCCTCCCGGTACTACTAAGTATATTTCAGTTGAAAAACTAATGGAAAATGAGTAACATGGAGCTTTTATTATTTTGCCTGCTGTGGTGATGCCTGTCTTTAATTCTAGTGATTGATGGGAGTCAGAGGCAGGCAGCTCTCTTGAATTTGAAGCCAGTCTTGTCCATAAGTTCCAGGCCAGCCAAGGCTGCCTGCATAGAGAGACCCTGTCTTAACCCCCGTCCCTCCCAAAAACCAAAAAACCAAACGCCCTTTTATTTTGTGGGCTGGAGAAGTGGCTCAGTGGTTAAGGGTATGTACTGCTCTTGTGGGGGACTGAAGTTCATTTCCCAGCACCCACATAAAGGGACTGACAGCCACCTGTGAATCTATGAGAACCCAGTGCTTTCTGCTGGCCTTCTCAGGCACTATGCTCAAGTGGACAAACTTAAATCCAGGCACACGGTTATATACAGTTTTTAAAAATCTTTAAAAGATATTATTTCATTTTTAATTATTTGTATTATCATTTGGATGTAAGCTCAGGTGTTTGCAGAAGCCATTGCAATTCCTCCAGTGGAATTACAGTGTAACATGAGGGGCCGGCTTGTTGGGATTTCCGTCCTGCCCGGTACCCCAACAGCCGACAAATCCCAAAGAGAAATTACACACAGGACTCCATAAAGTTATAAACTGATTGGCTCATTAGGTCAGGCTTCTTGTTAACTCTTACAACATATATTACCCCATTATCCTTATCTATGTTAGCCACATGGGCTCAGTACCTTTCTCAGTGTGACAGCTTACATGTTGCCTCTTTGGTGGTCTGTGCAGGAATGGCAGAGAGAGAGCTTCTGCTTCCAGAATACTCCCAGTCTCTTTGCTCCACCCCTACTTCCTGTCTGGCTTTCCCGCCTATACTGCCTGCCTGGCCAATCAGCGTTTTATTAAAATATGATTGACAGAATACAGATAATTCTCCCGCACCATTTCCCTCTCTTTTTTTTTTTAAACAAAGGAAAATACCCATAATCCATTTGTTGGGAATGTGGGCGTAGTATTTCAGGCTACTTCCTGCTGGTTGGGGGCGCTGATAGTCTTAAGGGGACCTAAAGAAAATTTAGAGTTATAATCAAGTCATGATTGGAGTATCCTGTGAGTCTCGATCATCTCAGGCAGCAGTCTTGGATCAGTTCTGGATGTAGACCTCTGTCATCTGGGCCATCTGTTCCTATCGGAGATTTTTCAGGTGGCCTCCCTTGGTCAAAGGTGATTATTCTTAACTCTGAATAAATCCAGAGTCTCTCGTTTTCTGTGGAAACAAAAGCAAAATCTCTTCTCCAAAGTAACATACCTTTTGACTTCAGTTTTGATGCCAAGGTATTTTCAAAATGCCTATCTTGGGTTAGTTCAGCAGCATTTATAAACAAAAGTCTTTTAGCAGCTGTTGTTCCTTCCTCAGCATTCAAACAATTTAAAGAGAGCATAATAGCATACAGTATCAAGATTCTCTGTGTATTTTCCATCATTATGTGGCTTTATTTTAACCTCTATTTCTTTTATTTTTACTTTTACTTTTTGAGACAGGATCTTTGTATATCTTTGTCCTGGAATAACTCTGTAGACCAGGCTGTCCTTGAACTCACAGAGATCCTCCTGTCTCTGCCTCCCTAGTACTGGGATTAAAGGTGTATGCTACCACACCTTGAACTCACAGAGATCCTCCTGTCTCTGCCTCCCCAGTGCTGGGATTAAAGGTGTATGCTACCACACCTTGAACTCACAGAGATCTGTCTCTGCCTCCCAGGCTTTGGGATTAAAGGCGTGTACTACCACACCTTGAGGTCACAGAGGTCAATATGCCTCTGCCTCCCAGGCATTGGGATTAAAGGTGTGTACCACCACACCCAACTACTCTCTTTCTTTCCTTTTTTATTTTTAATGACTTTAACCTTTAGCCTGCATATATTTTTAACACACTGTAAACTCTTTAGAGGTTTTCTTCATCTTTGAACATCTCTTTACTGTATCTCTCTCTCTTCTTTGACCACATGAGTCTTTAAGGAGAGGACTAAAACTGTGGCTTTTACGGCTGGAATTAGCCCATTCCTTAGCTTTCCAGCCCCGTGGCTGAGATACCAGCCAGAGCTGTGTTCACTGCCACAACTCTATGGTGTTTCAAGGTCCTTGCTAGCAAGCAAGCTGCAGCATTCTGCTCACAGACCACACTCAGTTGGACTGCCTGCCTGAAAGAGTCAGAGTTTGCCCTGGCAGGACGGCCCAGAAAACCGGCATTTTAAAACAGCGCAGCTTTTTTCCTGCTACAGCTGAAAACCCGAAAAGCATGCGTTCAGCTTTTCATCAACACCGTTTAAGTGTTTCGTGGCAGGACCTCTTAATGAGCTGCAAGGTTTTGCAGCTAAAGCTGAGTCAGGAAGCCTCTCTTAGATGAGAGCCTTGCTTGCCTCTAGCAAGCAAAGTAGACCCGAGAAATTGCTGCTACCAACAAAACATGCTTTACTCTATTCTTTCCCAAGCTTTCTCAGGCTTTCTGTGGATTCTGTTATCCACACGTTGGCACCATATGTAGTATGAGAGCTGGCTTGTTGGGGTTTCTGTCCCTCCCAGTACCCCAACAGTCGGCAAGCAACAAAGAAAATCACACACAGGACTCCATAAGGTTATAAACTGATTGGCTCATTAGGTCAGGCTACTTATTAGTTCTTATAACTTATGTTACCCCATTATCCTTATCTACGTTAGCACACAGCTCAGTACCTTTTTCGGTGTGACAGCTTACATGTTGCCTCTTCGGTGGTTTGCGCAGGAGTGGCTGAGAGAGAGCTTCTGCTTCCAGAATACTCCCAGTCTCTTTGCTCCACCCTACTTCCTGTCTGGCTTTCCCGCCTATACTGCCTGCCTGGCCAATCAGCGTTTTATTAAAATATGATTGACAGAATACAGATAATTCTCCCACACCATTACAGGTTGTTGTGAGTTTCCCAACATGGGTTCTGGGGTCTGAACTCTGGTCTCATGACTTGAGGTGCAAGTGTTGTAGGTGACTGAGACCTTTCTCTAGTACCTGCTTTAAAACCATTATTAGATTTTGAGACAGTGTCTCACTGTGTAACTATGGCTAGCCTGGAACTTGAGATGTACCAGACTGACCTGAAAATCAGAGATCTGTCTAGATGGTATTCTACCACGCCTGGCTTTTATTACTTTTCAGTAAGGGATCGTAAGACTTATTGTCCTACCCAGCAAATCGTAATTCTCTGCAAAAAAAGAGTCTCATTGCTTTAAAAACCAAATTTTGCTGTTTTTAACTCATTTTTAGACATTGTATGGGTTTTGCAGGGGCTTTAGTTGGTCATTTCTTTCAGAGGGTCTTGGCAGTTTCTCTAGTTTTACTTTTCTGTATTTAAGTCAGTTTTGTAGAGTTGGTTCGTTCGTTCATTCACTCATTCATTTCATTCATGCAGTGTTTTACCTGCATGTGTTCCTGTCGGCCAGAAGGCACCAGATTTCATTACAGGTTGTGATTGCTGAGACTTGAACTCAGGACCTCTGGAAGAGCAGTCGGTGCTCTTAACCAATGAATGACTTATCATCTCTGTAGCCCCTAGAGTTGGTTCTTAAAATACACTTTTCTAGCTTTGGGTTGTGTGGATGCTCACTCACTGTATTTCTAAAATAAACGAATGCGCGACTTTATCTCTTATGCAAAGCCACCCACGTTTATTCCTGTTCCAGTGAGTGGTTGTGGGTGTCGCTCTGAGAGGGTTTAGAGATTCCAAGTTTTGTCAGTTTCACGTGTTGGCTTGACAACATGTTGATATTTCAAGCATGTCAATGTTTGAAGGTGACCAGAATTTATAGAGTGCTTCACGTATTCCTTTCTCACTTAAATTTTAATTAACAAATTAGAAATGAAGTATTTTTCATAAACATCTTCTTAACTGTTAATTAACATTGAACAGTGGGCTATGTTTTCTTCTTCAGGGAAATTAACCTGCTAGCTAGTAAGTTGTACCATCTCTAGTGTAAATGCTCCTGTGCTGTCTCTGGGTATGGACAGCCGAGGCAGCCCTGTTAAGTGTGTTGTCCTCTCTCAGGTCCTTCCCCCTCCAGCCGGTTATGTCCCTATCCGGACCCCAGCTCGGAAGCTGACCGCAACCCCCACGCCTTTGGGCGGCATGACTGGGTTCCACATGCAGACGGAAGACAGAACTATGAAGAGTGTCAGTGACCAGCCGTCCGGGAATCTTCCGTTCCTGAAACCTGATGACATCCAGTACTTTGATAAGCTGTTGGTGAGTGATGCTAGCAACCGTGAAGTGTTCTTGGTTCGGGAGTTAGAGACCACTGGCTTCATCCACCTTTCAATTATTGTAGGTTGATGTCGACGAGTCAACCCTTAGTCCAGAAGAGCAAAAGGAGAGAAAAATAATGAAGTTGCTTTTAAAAATTAAGAATGGTACACCTCCAATGAGAAAGGTAAGTTCTATTTTTATTTCTTTGGCTTTTTGAGACAAGGTCTTTGCACACAGTCATGATTGCCTTGGAATTCACTATGTAGACCTGGCTGGCCTGGAATTTTCAGAAATCCACCTGCCTCTGGCACTCAAGTGCGGCAGTTAAAAGTATATACCACCCATGATAAACAATAAAGGTGTGTATCCATCTGACTCCTAGTTCTAGTTTATCAAATTGTTTATTATTTTTGTTTGTTTTGAGATAGGTTTTCAAACTGTATCAAGCTGGCCTGAAACTCATAGCCCATTTTGGATTTAGTCTGATAGCAATCCTTTTTGTTCAGACACCTGAGTGCTGGATTAACAGAATAAGACGTGGGGCTCTCTTCCGGTTCAGACACCTGAGTGCTGGGTTAACAGAATAAGACGTGGGGCTCTCTTCTGGTTCAGACACCTGAGTGCTGGGTTAACAGAATGAGACGTGGGGCTCTCTTCCGGTTCAGACACCTGAGTGCTGGATTAACAGAATGAGACGTGGGGCTCTCTTCCGGTTCAGACACCTGAGTGCTGGGTTAACAGAATGAGACGTGGGGCTCTCTTCCGGTTCAGACACCTGAGTGCTGGGTTAACAGATAAGACGTGGGGCTCTCTTCCGGTTCAGACACCTGAGTGCTGGGTTAACAGATAAGACGTGGGGCTCTCTTCCGGTTCAGACACCTGAGTGCTGGGTTAACAGAATGAGACGTGGGGCTCTCTTCTGGTTCAGACACCTGAGTGCTGGGTTAACAGATAAGACGTGGGGCTCTCTTCCGGTTCAGACACCTGAGTGCTGGGTTAACAGAATGAGACGTGGGGCTCTCTTCCGGTTCAGACACCTGAGTGCTGGGTTAACAGAATGAGACGTGGGGCTCTCTTCCGGTTCCTTATATGGTTTCTGATGAATTGCTTAGCTGGGCCTTCAGCTTCTTCTGGGAGGCCGTGAGCTTTGGATCCTCTTACTCTCTAGAGTGGCTGCTTGGGGTCACAGTCCTCGCTCCAGGCTCAGGGCGTTTGGTTCTTGTTGTGATCAGGATATGAGAAGCTAAATTCTGTCTTTGACAGCTTTAAAGTGTTCAGAACTAGGGTGATCAGTGGAAATTGTGTGAGCTGTGACTGAAATAGAAGGCTCTTTAGGCACAGCTAAGGCATATGGTGTATACTTGTATGGTTCTCTAGGTCCACTAAGTTACCCTTTTTTTTATATAACATTTATAGGCATGTACACATGGCAATAACTTGCAGGAATCAGTTCTTTCCTTCTGTTATGTAGGTTCTGAGGATTGAGCTCAGATAATCGTCAGGCTTGGTGGCCAGCCAGCCTTTTACCCTCTGAGGAATGTTCTTCCTATGAATTACCCTTTATTCTTTTCTGTCCATTTATTCATTTATTTAGTGCACACATACATGCATGTTTTTGTGCATTGTGTGTGGGTGTGTGCGCATGCAGGCAGGTGGGTGATACTCTAGGTATCACCTGTAGAGAGCTCAGAGGACAGCCTTTGGAAGTTTCTCCTCCCGTTGTTTAGATCCCAGGGGTTGGTGATAAACACCCTTGCCTCTTATTCTGCTCACTGCCACTAAATTAATTACCCTTTTTGGCTGAGTTGAGAACATTGAACTTGGGTCATGTGAATTTAAACATTAAAACAGTTTATGGCAAAATTCTTATGACTATATGTAGATTGTCTGCATAAGTATACATCAAAATATTATTCCTGGTGAAATTCACTTCTTCTGAATGTTTGCTCATAAACGAAAATAAATATTTTCATTTTCTTCTGCTTTTCCCTAGGCTGCTTTACGTCAGATTACTGATAAAGCTCGAGAATTTGGGGCTGGACCTTTGTTTAACCAGATTCTTCCTTTGTTGATGTCTCCTACACTTGAGGATCAAGAGCGTCATTTACTTGTGAAAGTCATTGATAGAATACTGTATAAACTTGATGACTTGGTGCGGCCGTATGTGCACAAGGTTGGTTGTTCTCTTAGAGTTTAATGGTTTTAATTTTTATTTTTTTGGGTTGGATTCTATTTTCCACTGTCTGGAATCAGATTTTTTTTTGTTGTTGTTGTTGCGGGGAGGGGGTTGAGGCCGGGCGCTTTGCTCAAGACAAGGTTTTTCTGTGTAGCCTTGTAGACCAGATCAGCCTCAGATCACCTACCTTTGCCTCCTGAATGCTGGGTTTAAAGGTGTTTGCCACCACTGCCCAGCCATTTAATATTTTTATAAATTTCAATAAAGAGTCAAGGGTTTATTTTACCAGTTTGTTGTCCTCGTATTTATAAAGACTTACTTCATGTGTCTGGCTGTTTTGCCTGCATCACTTACATGTTTGCTGCCCTTAGAAGCCAGAAGAGGGCATTGGATCCCCTGGAACTGGAGTTACAGATGTTCTGGTTGCCATGTGGGTGCTGGGTATTGAACCTGCGTCCTCAAGAAGAGCGGCTATTGCCATTTAACTACCGAGCCAGTCCCTTTCCCTGTATTCTTAAAATTTTAAAGTTCAAAACTTTAGTTTATTGTATACAAGCGTAGACTAGAAAAGTTTACCAATTTATAGCCTCTTCAGAGAAATGAGTGTTGAATGTTGTCCTCTGATCTTTTGGAGTTTCTTTAAAAAAAAAAAAAGATTTGATTGATTGATTGATTTATTGATTTATTTTGTTTGCAATGTTTTGCCTGCATGTGTCCCTGCAGTCTAGAATTGGCACCAGATCTCAATTCAGATGGCTGTGAGCCACCATGTGGTTGCTGGGAATTGAACTCAGGACCTCTGAAAGAACAACCAGTGCTTTTATCTTCTGAGCCATCTCTTCAGCCCCTCTTTTAGGGGTTTTGAAAAAGTGTCTCACCATGTTATTGAGGCTGACCTTGTGTCTATGGGTGCAGGTGTCTGCTAACTCATTCTATTCCAGGATTTCCTGCTTAGGCAATGGTCTACCCACAATTTAGATGGAACTTTGCAAGACAGTTGCCTGTGTGTTCCCAGAGTCTCATTTCCCAGGTAGTTTTAGATCCTGCCAGAATCACAATATTAATTATCACAACTACCAGGTCTTTTTTTCCTCCCAGAAGCAAGCATCAATATACAAGTGTTTTTATGCCATCTTTACTCTTGGGAATTACCGCTCTTTTTTTCCTCTCTCTCTTTTTTTTATTTACTGATCAGAATGAGAATAGGTATTTTATTTTGTATTAGAATAAAGACTTGTCTTAATTAAGATATTTTTAATATATTTTTTAATATAAAATGTTATTTTACCTTTAATTTTCACCTATATCTTGGACTTGACAGTATGGAGTTAAAATTCTTTAAATTACCCCTTGATTAGCAAAGTTCTTTGATAACTGTAAATTGATGTGGAAATGTAATTCCTCTTTTTTTTTTCTGTTTCAGATTCTTGTGGTTATTGAACCACTGCTGATTGATGAAGATTACTATGCTAGAGTGGAAGGCAGAGAAATTATTTCTAATTTGGCAAAGGTATTTACTTAAATTCCTAGAAAGGCAGTTTGTCTTTGGCTGGCCTGGCGATGGACGGTGACTAACGCTGCTCTTGCACCTCCTCTGCAGGCCGCTGGTCTGGCTACTATGATCTCTACCATGAGACCCGACATAGATAACATGGATGAGTATGTCCGGAACACAACGGCTAGAGCTTTTGCTGTTGTAGCCTCTGCCCTGGGCATTCCTTCTCTATTGCCCTTCTTAAAAGCGGTGTGCAAAAGCAAGAAGTCCTGGCAAGCGCGGCACACGGGCATTAAGATTGTGCAGCAGATAGCTATTCTCATGGGCTGCGCCATCCTGCCGCATCTCAGAAGCCTAGTGGAGATCATCGAACATGGTAAGTGCCGGTAGACCTTGACCTGCGAAAGATCACGGTCCTCAGTGTGTGGTTACTGAAGGGCTTCCCCACGTGAACGCACTATACTTTGAAAAGCAGTTTGCTGTATTTTCTGTTAAGACACTGCTCTTGCCGAAATTTTGTCTACTGTAGAATGTTTTGAGGTTGGGATCCATGGTTAGATACACTGCTGAAGTTTGGTTTGCACTGTGAAAATGAGCGATTGGTGCCTTGCCTGCTCACACCTGTGTTTGGTTGTATAGGGCTTGTGGATGAGCAGCAGAAAGTCCGGACCATCAGTGCTTTGGCCATTGCTGCTTTGGCTGAAGCAGCCACTCCTTATGGTATCGAGTCTTTTGATTCTGTGCTCAAACCTCTATGGAAGGGCATCCGCCAACACAGAGGAAAGGTAAATCCACTCTTGAGATTCTGTTTGTTGCTGTCCAGTAAGGCCATCTAAAGTTAATTGACTGATTTGTGTGTCTATTTATATATTTTATTTTTAAATAGGGTTTGGCCGCTTTCTTAAAGGCTATTGGGTATCTTATTCCTCTTATGGATGCAGAATATGCCAACTACTATACTAGAGAAGTGATGTTGATCCTTATTCGAGAATTCCAGTCTCCAGATGAAGAAATGAAGAAAATTGTATTGAAGGTAATTAGTTGTTCTAGTTTGTAGGTGCATATTCACTAACATAATGTGCATATCTGAAAGTTGGAAGAGGTCTTCATAGCATATAAACAACAAACCTGTGTTGTCACCCGGTAGGTGGTGAAGCAGTGCTGTGGGACGGACGGTGTGGAAGCGAACTACATTAAAACAGAGATTCTCCCTCCTTTCTTCAAACACTTTTGGCAGCACAGAATGGCTTTGGATAGAAGAAATTACCGACAGGTAACCTTTCGTTCTTAAAATTTGAGTCGCAAAAGTCTTTTTGTCTATTTATTTTCTTATTTTGAGATAAGGTTTTACTGTGTAGTCTGGAAATTGTTATGTAGACCTTAAACTCATGGATCCCCTGCCTCTGCCTTCCAAGTGCTGCTATTAAAGGCTTGCTCCACCACACCTGACTTTTTTTTTTTTAAATGCATTTAATGTAAAATTTCCATGAAACTGGTGCATTTAAAATTTAAAAATGTTGGCCTGGAGAGATGGCTCAGTGGTTAAGAGCATTGCCTGCTCTTCCAAAGGTCCTGAGTTCAATTCCCAGCAACCACATGGTGGCTCACAACCCTCTGTAATGAGGTCTGGTGCCCTCTTCTGGCCTGCAGGCATACACACAGACAGAATATTGTGTACATAACAAATAAATAAATATTAAAAATTTTTTTTAAATGTTTATTTTTCATGTGTTTGGTTTGGGTGTTTTGTCTGTGTGCGCTGTCTCCACCATTGTGTGATTTGTCTCATGCCTACTGAGGCTGTGTCATTGAGTTACAGATAGTTGTGAGCCAGATATCTCATGGTAGTAAAGTTACAGACAGTTGTGAACCACCTTATGGGTGTTGGGAATTGAACTTGGGTCTTCTGGAAGAAAAACCAATATTTCTAACTGCTGAAGTCTTCTTCAGCCCAGTCTGCAGCCCAGTAATAAAAGGCATGCACGCACGCACACACATACCCTATTTGTGCACATGGCGTGTGTGTTTAGTGGTTGATTGTGTTTAAATTACATTTATTTGATGTGTGCATGTGCTCCCAGTGCATGCGTGTTAGGGAGGTGGGAGAGCAGTTGGCTGGTGGGCCCTCTTTGAGCTGTATCTTGGGTCTCAGACTCAGATTGTCCACTGTGCCTGTGACCTGTTGAACCCTGTCTCTGCACCCCTCTTTTTCTCTTTTCTTATTGATAAAAAAAATCTCACTTAGTAGCCCAGGCTGGTCTCAAAATTTTGGTCCTTCTGCCTCCCAGCTCACCAGTACTAAATTATGAGTTGATGTTTTTGTCTGGTAAATTTGGGGCTTTTTCTTCCTCGCTGAAACATAAGTATAATTTTACTTAGAATGCCTTTTGGTTTGGAGATAGGGTCTCATTTTTCTGGGCTTGCCTGGACCTTGCTGTACAGCTAGATTAGATTCAGTCTTGGAAGATGTCAGGTTTATGTATGGCAGGGCGCTGTGCTGCAGCTGCTCTCAATTGAGTGTTTACTAGTAAGCTTTACTTCCTTGGAAAAGTAGTAGTTTTAAAATGGTTTTGTTTTTGTTTTGTCTTTTTAGCTAGTTGATACGACTGTGGAGTTGGCAAACAAAGTAGGAGCAGCAGAAATTATATCTAGGATTGTGGATGATCTGAAAGATGAAGCCGAACAGTACAGGAAAATGGTGATGGAAACAATTGAGAAAATCATGGGCAACCTGGGCGCAGCAGACATTGACCACAAGCTCGAGGAGCAGCTGATCGACGGCATTCTCTACGCGTTCCAGGAGCAGACGACAGAGGTAATGGCAGCTAATCATTTACGTGTGGTTTTAGATTTTATTGTGTGTTCGTGTGTGTGGGTGGGAATTAGAACTGTTGTGGCAACGCTGCTGTTGGCCTTCGTGTGTGAGAAGACCGATGTTTACAGCAGATGCCCCTTAAAAGTGATTGAAGTTTGACGTTTCAAGTACTAGTTTTCCTCAGTTTTAACAAACGTTCTTTTACCTCAGATTTTTGGATTTGATTTAAGAACAAACAGGATGTTTGGGTGTTAGGAAAAGATTGAATGTTATTCAACAATCAACTTTCAGTTAATACTCAATTCTGTATTTTTAGTGAGTTTGTTTTTTTAAAAATGTAACTTTGGTTTTCTCTTTTAGGATTCAGTAATGTTGAATGGCTTTGGCACAGTAGTTAATGCTCTTGGCAAACGAGTCAAACCGTACTTGCCTCAGATCTGTGGTACCGTTTTGTGGCGTTTAAATAACAAATCAGCAAAAGTCAGGCAACAGGCAGCTGACTTGATCTCCCGCACTGCTGTTGTTATGAAGACTTGTCAAGAGGTAATCTGTCTGTTCTACCAGCTTTATATTGTTGTTTGCAGGGAGTTTAATGTAGAAAGTAACGTTTTAAACATTTCTTTTATTACAGGAAAAACTGATGGGGCATTTGGGTGTGGTGCTGTATGAATATTTGGGTGAAGAATACCCTGAAGTATTGGGCAGCATCCTTGGAGCGCTGAAGGCTATTGTTAATGTAATAGGTATGCAATTGCCTGGTTATATGAGAATTTGGCCTTGTAATTTTCTTTTATTTTGAAAGCAAAATATAAAGTCCTAGTTAGGAATTTGTTGGTTTTTGTTGTCTTATTTTGAGCACTTCAGGGTTGTCAGAGTATGTCACAATGTCTTCTTTTCCTATTGTCCATTTACTTAAATATGTTAAAAGGGAAATTTATGACATTCGAGGCATGGAAACAGTTACACCTCAAAACGTTGTGAGTTACTGGGAGAGAGGACCCTGATAGAACTTATGGAGAGAGAACTTTTAAGAAAGAAAAGAAAGAAGAAGTAATGATAAAGCAAACAGAGGCATACCCATGTTTAAGATCTCATTGTAGTTGGGCAGTGCTGGCACACAACTTTAATCCTAGCACTTGGTGGGCAGGTTGATCTCTGCAGTCTGAGGCTGGCCTGGTCTACAGCGCTGGAACAACCAGGGATGCACAGAGAAACCCTGTCTTGGAAGGCCCCCAAAAATCTTGTATTTAAACATTGTGCTGAAAGTAACTCCTTTAAGGCTGAAAGGGTTTGAAAAAAGGCCAAGAGTTCATAACTCCTGGCCCGTGGTAACCACTGTTTTCCCTGTTGCAGTGTAGATCTGTGAAAGGTTGTGTTTACATACAATCCTCAGTTCAGCCCAGTCTTGGTGTGCTCTAGAGACGCTGACTTGCCAGCGGTCATTTAGCTGCTTCCCTCGTGGGTTTCTGGCTTGTCAGAGTTGTAAACAGTATTACCTGGGAAACATGAGAAAAACGACGGAAAATCAGAGCCAGCAGTTTTAGTTAGAGCAAGAGCCCCTGTTAGATGGTTCTTTTTAACCCCCCTTTCTTCCTTCCTAGGTTTGAACACCATCCAGACATGCCCTGAATTTCAGGGAGACTGGAGATCTGTTTTGTTTTGCAGTTCAAGGGTGTGGGGCCATTTCTGATTTGGTTTACGTGTCTACTTTTGCTTATATTGTTGTATTTGACCAGAACGTAGGATGTCCCCATATTTAAATGTCAGTGTACAAATAGCATTTCAAAACCAAATAAATCTTTCTGTTATTAAGTAATCCTCATTCTTTAAATCACTGATTTCTTTCATTTTTACATGTAATTAGAAGCTATTAATAGTTTAAAAAATCAAAGTCTACTTAGAATCTGGGGCTTTTATCCATAGACGGCTGGTTTATGCGTTGCATTGCACAGTAAACGGAGAAATGAAAAGAGGCTGTAGTTCAGGGTTTAACGGGTCCTTGATCCTGTCACTAGGAATGCATAAGATGACACCACCCATCAAAGACCTGCTGCCTAGACTCACCCCCATCTTAAAGAACAGGCATGAAAAAGTACAGGAGAATTGTATCGATCTTGTTGGACGCATTGCTGACAGGTAAGCAGATTACTCTGCCATTTTTGTAGGTAGTAACATCCTCTTACTTAGTTTAAGTAGATTGCTTAAACATTCTTTTAGGCAGTATTTCTTCTCAGATTTAGTGGATTTGTATTCAGCAAGCAAGTTTTCCTTGACTCTGATTATCTAAGTATATATGGTCAGGTTATCCAAGATTAATATTTTCAGACAAATTTCACTTTGGCTGGTAATAAGTAGCAGTGTACTACTACTTTGTTGTTTGAGACAGGGTTTCCCTGTGTATCCCTGACTGTACTGGAATTTGTTCTGTAGACCAGGCTGGCCTTGAACTCAGATCAACCTGCCTCTCTGCCTCCTCAGTGCTGGGATTAAAGGCCCGCGCCACCCCGGCCAGCCTTAGAAGTGTAGTTTTAAAACTGAGCCAAACTTTCTTTCTTTCTGTTTTATTTTGTTTTGAGGCAAGATCTGACTATATCCCTGACTGGCCTGGAACTCCATAGATCAGTTAGACCACCACTTAACGAGTCAGGTTAGCCTTCATTTAGTGTTGACATGAGTTAGTGGTGTTTTCAGAACTGAGTATGTACATTTACTTTGTAACCTTCGAGTAAGGGGTGCAGATCAGTTACCTTATTTGGCATGATGGAGGCTCTGGACTTCATCCCCAGCACCGCAGAAACAAACAAAGCACCTTGATAGCAAAGCAGTAGTAACCTTTTAGTTAATTTTCTTTTTTGTTTGTTTAATTAGGGGAGCTGAATATGTATCTGCAAGAGAGTGGATGAGGATTTGCTTTGAACTCTTAGAGCTCCTGAAAGCACACAAAAAGGCCATTCGAAGAGCTACTGTCAACACTTTCGGGTACATTGCTAAGGCCATTGGGTGAGTAGTTGCATTGTTTTTAGTAGCTTATAATAAACCCGTTGTGTTGTAAAGTACTTTCATGTAGGCATATCTTTTGAGGCATGGTATAGTTAATCATCTGAAAAAAAAAGCTTCACATTTAATCACTGACCTGCCCTTGTCTATTTTAAGTATTTTTTTAACTTTTAAATTGAGCTAAAATAGATGGAATGCTTTAAAAATTTCCCCTACTGTAGTATAGACATTTTTAGAGAGGGAAATAGTTCCATTTTTAAGGTACATTCACATTTTTGTTGGTCTTTTTAGGAGATTGGGTATTGCCCCCCCCCCCCCCCCCCTTTTGAGACAGGGTAGCTTCTCATTTAATCACTGCCCTGGCTATCCTGGAACTCACCATGTAGATCAGGCTGGCCTTGAACTCAGATCGTCTCTCTTCTGGTCTTACTATTAAGAGCATGCACCCCCATACCTGACTAGGATATTTCTTACAATATTAAGGAATGAGTGAGCACCCCAGTTTTTTCATCTCCATACGGTTCTGGGCCTCTATTTTAATTGCTCTTAACAATAAAAAGAACCTTCTTTGGCTGGAAAGATGGCTCAGCAGTTAAGGACACAGGTCTGCTATAGACGAGCCAACTTTGGTTTCCATCTCTCACATGCCTCCGCAGTTCATGGCTGTAACTCCAGTGTTGATCTGATGCCTTCTGCAGGCATTGGACACATGTGGTGTAGACACACATGCAGGCACAGATAACAATAAGTTCATGGCTGTAACTCCAGTGTTGATCTGATGCCTTCTGCAGGCATTGGACACATGTGGTGTAGACACACATGCAGGCACAGATAACAATAAGTTCATGGCTGTAACTCCAGTGTTGATCTGATGCCTTCTGCAGGCATTGGACACCTGTGGTGTAGACACACATGCAGGCACAGATAACAATAAGTTCATGGCTGTAACTCCAGTGTTGATCTGATGCCTTCTGCAGGCATTGGACACCTGTGGTGTAGACACACATGCAGGCACAGATAACAATGAGCGAACGTACTCAGTAGTTAGAGCTGCTCTGATAGCACTGACTTATGGGTGTAAAGATAGAAGTCTGGGCAGTGTTTTGTTGTCTCCATTTAACATGATGGGCAGTTATCTCTTACCCCTGACCTTCAGGATGTGGTGATGACTTAGGAAGAGTGGGGCGTCAAGGCAGCGAGTGCCAGAGGGGTAGACGTCTGCACCTGCACACATGAGCTTCCATGACCACCACAGGATCAGCCAGCCAAGGCACTGGCATGAACGGGGAGGGGTTCAAGTTTCTCCCCTGCCTGAGGAGCTATTGGGCATTGATGAGTGCTGGGGAGAGCCAGTGTTTTGAAGTGTGGCCCCTGTGAGGCTGCACGTGCTTCAGTAGGATGTCTGCACTCATGCACATACTAATAGTTGTTTGTGGGCTTAGAGGACTTCTTTGTTTTCTTTAGATTTATTTATTTTTATTGAGTGTTTTGCTTATATGTATGTATGTATGTACACATGTACATGCCTGATGCCTGTGGTGACCATAAGTGGGTGTTGAATCTCCTAGAACTGAAGGTATGGATGATTGTGAGCCACCGCATGAGGGCTGAGAATCAAACTTGGATTCTCTGGAAGAGCAGCTGGTGCCCTTACTGCTGAGCTGACTCTAGCCCTGACTCAGTGGACGTATAAAAAGAGCACATAAGATTGTGGAGGGAGAGATGAGAGAGACATTGGAAAGACGAGGAAAGGGGGTGGGTTTGACCAAGACTCATTATGTAGGTATGAAACTCTTGACAATAAGAGATTTTTTTTTATATTAAACTTAAACTCTTTTATTGTTGTAACTTATACGGATGTATGTAAGCGCTTTGCCTGCTCACGTCTGTGCCACTTGTATGCCTGTTACCCTCAAGGGACCAGAAGAAGGCAGCATTAGATTCATGGCATCTCAGAGTGAGAGAAGGTTGTTAGCTGCCGTGTGGGTGCTGGAGAGCACACCTAGACCGAAGAGCAACGGTGCTCTTAGCCCTGTTCTACCTCCCCGTCCGGCTCCTTCTTTATTTTATCTCACAGGTTTTAGTGGGGAGGGGGTGCAGAGTCTCACTGTGTATTCCTGACTGGTCTTAACTCCAGAGTTAGTCTATCCTGTCTTCCAAGGTGTGGGCCAACATACAATATTTATATATAATTCATATCTTAATGTTCACTTTATGTGTTTTTAAGAACACATTGTTCCAAGGGCAATCCACAGATTCATCTGCCTTATGAATTCACTTATGGTTCATTTCTTCTTCATCAGAACCCAGCTGTTAGTTGTCGAAAATGAAATTATGAAGGTATCATTTTCCAAGCTGTAAGCTTGACACCGCCCAGAGTCGTCATAGGGAGATAGGGAATTGCACAGATGAGATGGCCTGTGACCATGTCTGTGAGGGATTGTTTTGATTCTTGACTTTTGGGGGAGGGCCCATTCATTCCCTTGTGGGTAGTACTTTATTTGAGCATGTGGTCTTGGGCTATATAAGAGAGTAAGTTGAGCGTGATCCTAGGTGCCAGCTAGTAAGCAACATTCCTGCACTCTTTGTGCTTCGGTTCCCGTTCCTGCCCTGACTTCCTCAGACTAGGACCTGGGTATGGAAGCTGAAACAAACCCTTTCTTCCCGAGTTTCTTTTGGTCATAGTGCTTTATCACAGGAGCAGAGAAAAAACTGGAACAACTGGAAGGTGCTTTGGGAAACCATACAGAAGACTTGAGATTTCGATGGTTCTGCTTTTAGGGTAGACACGGTGCAAAATTGATTAGCCCGGTGTCTCTCTGAGCTTTAGCAAAGGAAGTATGTAAAGCTTGGTGGGGGCAGCCACCAACTAGGGGGAGCCTGCTGAAGATAAACATGGGAGGGGGGGGGTAGCAGGGAAGGTGAGGAAGAGCTGGTGTGTGGGAGAGCATGGGAGGCAGCGTTTTGGGTACTCTTGGGATGTTCTGCCTGTCTGTGGAGGCTTATCCTTTAAATTTCTTTACATTTCAAAAAGTTTAAGCTTATATTTGAAAATGAATCTACCTGAATTAACATTAAGAAAAATCTGACAATTCATATGAACCTTTTAAAACCTTTTTATTTTATTTTGTGAGGTTATAATTATATCATTTCCTTCTTCTGTATGAAGCACTTGAGTCAAAAGCCACAATCCTAGTGGTGAGAAGAGTACTGCATTTTATCAGAAATTATTAGTGTCCACTGATAACCCCATCCCATTGCAGGTTTCTTTTCTCTGAGAAGAGGTTTAATAGGTGTGATAACTTCTGATGCATTTCTTGTTTCTTTCCAGCCCTCATGACGTATTGGCTACGCTTTTAAACAACCTCAAAGTTCAGGAAAGGCAGAACAGAGTCTGTACCACTGTAGCCATTGCTATTGTCGCTGAGACGTGCTCCCCCTTCACAGTGCTCCCCGCCCTGATGAACGAGTACAGAGTTCCCGAACTGAACGTTCAGAACGGCGTGCTGAAGTCCCTGTCCTTCCTGTTTGAGTACATCGGGGAGATGGGGAAAGACTACATCTACGCCGTAACGCCTCTACTTGAGGATGCGTTAATGGACAGGTAAGTGACTGCAACCAATGCAGGATCCAGTGTTTTGTTTTTAGAGTTTATTAAAGTACCTTTTAAATGCCTATTTGTTGAAGAAACATTACTATGGATTATTTCATATAATTTCTTACTTTAATATTTGTTGTAATGGGTTAGTCTTTGATATCTTAAGCTAGATTTTGATTCACTCTTGTTTTTAAAACAGTTAGGGGGTAGAAGATGAACAGGAGTTGATCTACATGACAGAGAAACCTGTAGTTTTATTCTCAGACAGTGTCTCAGATCATTCAGGGCAGCTGAGTGGTCCTCCAGTGCGCAGGGATTGTGGACGTGGACCTCTGTGTATGACCGCGGGGCTTCACACATGCTCAGCCAAGCATCTGCCAAGTGAGCCCCATCCTCAGCGGTTCATCTTATTGCCAGAGCCAGCTTCCCTTTGCAGCCTCCGATGATCTGTGACTTAGTTTTCACTTCATATATTGATTGCAAGTAAAGTTGTTTGTTCATAACAAAAACACTTGAATATTGCATTACAAATAATATTTGAATTTTATATTCTCAGTTATATCAAATTCATTTGGAAATAAATTTCAGACTTCTAGCAGATGTACTTCTTGTAATTTTTATGTAATGTCAGGATAATTTGCTGTTCCTGTTATATTCTTTTCTGTGATCTCAACTCTTTTAGAATTTTTTTCTTTTCTTTATTTTTTTCCCTCCAAGACAGTAGCCCTGATTGTCCTGGAACTCACTTTGTAGACCAGGTTGGCCTCCAACTTGGCAATCCACCTGCCTCTGCCTCCTAAGTGCTAGGTTTAAAGGTGTGCCACCACTGCCTGGCTAAATTTTTCATTTTTTTTTTTTTAATTTTAGAGATCATCATATTTGTTGTGTCATTATTTTAAAAATGTGCTTTGGGGATTGATATGTTCAAGATACACTGTACATAATTCTCAGGGAATTAATAGAAATTAAAAAGATTTATCTTTGCAGGTTGAGGTAGTAGTAACTCAATTGAGGATTACTAATAATACTTGGTTGAAAACTTAGAACTTCATTGCTTCATTGTGGTGAATAAGTTAGATAGCAAATAAATTGAAGGTGTTATATAGTTCATGTTTTTTTATGCTTTTGAAAGGTTGTTAATAGCTTGGCAGACTGGTGAGCACTTTTTTGAATGAAAAATTAGTAAATTTAATTTTGATTTATATCCTGATATCAACTTAGTGTCATATTTGTTACAGAGTTTAAAATGAGATATTGACTGTTACTCATGAGAGTCATATGTTTAGTAGTAATTCAGTCCCTAATAATGCAAATGAATATTTCTTACAAATTAACTTAAAGAGACCGTTTCTCTCCATTCCAGGGACCTGGTGCACAGACAGACAGCTAGCGCAGTGGTACAACACATGTCACTTGGTGTCTATGGCTTTGGCTGTGAAGACTCTCTGAATCACTTATTGAACTATGTATGGCCTAATGTGTTTGAGACATCGCCCCACGTAATCCAGGCCGTCATGGGAGCCCTGGAGGGCCTGAGGGTTGCTATTGGACCTTGCAGAATGTTGCAGTATTGCTTACAGGTGGGCTAAATGTGGTTTTTGTTTTTGTTCGTTCTTTTTATACAAGATCACTCAAAAAGGTGATTTAGTTTATTGTGTTGAAGTCAGTCACTACCCAGTTGAAGGAGATCCCTGCATAGACCTGGATCAGGTACAAACTATGCACAAACACCTATTTTCACAGAGACCCTTTATTAAGTAGCTAAAGTGGCTGCTTTGTGACTCAGGCAGAAAAAAGCAGCAAATGATTCTGCAGGGGGTTTTGGATATTTGGTTTTTAGAGACAAGACTTCTCTGTGTAGCCTTGGCTGTCCTGGAACTCACTCTGAAGAGCAGGCTGACCTCGAACTCAGAGATCCACTTGCCTCTGCCTCCCAAGTGCTGGGATTAAAACTATGTGCCATTGCTCAGCACCAGGTGTAATTTTTAAAAAATAACTTGTATTCTATGTTCACTGCTGTTTTGCCTGTACGTATGTCTGTGTAAGGGTGTCAGAAGCCCTGGTACCAGAGTTACAGACAGCTGTGAATTGCCATGTGGCTGCTGGGAATTGAACTCTGGAAAAGTAGCCAGTGCTCTTAACCACTGAACCATGAACCACCTTTCCAGCCCAGCATGTGTAACTTGTTTTTCGTTTTTTGAGATAGGGTTTTTCTGTAGCTTTGGAGCCTGTCCAAAACTCACACTTGTGAGCTCTAAGATTGTGGCTTTTGACTCAAGTGCTTCATATAGGAAGAAGGAAATGATATAACCTCAAAAAATAAAATGAAAAGATCCACCTGCCTCTGTCTCCCAGTGCTGGGATTAAAGGCGTGCACCATCATTACCTGGCAAGAAGAGAAAAAGGGAGGTCTGTGGTAGAATGGGCTAGGTCAGGTGGTGCATTTTGATTGGGTATGTTAATTAGTTGAGCTAAAGAGGGGGCTTTTGTTTAATGGACTTGGGCAAGACCTACCAGAGCCGTAGGCTAGTGTCCTTCACTGATTAGCATGTGGGAGAAAGTTCTGTGTTGAGATAGAAATTAGATTTTGTGTTTACCTATCACAGTTTTGTGCAGTTTCCAGAGTTTTTTCCTTCACTTCAAAGGAACTACTTAGTTTTTTGAGACAGGGCCTCACTGTGTAGACCTGGTTGACTTGGAACTCACTATGTGGATCAGGTCAGCTTTGAGCTGCTAGAGAGACCACCCCTGCCTCCTGAGTGCCAGGCTTAAAGGTGTGTCCCACCATGCCAGCTAAAAGGAAATATTTTTTTTTGTAATTTTTTAAAATTGTTTTTATTGAGCTATATATTTTTCTCCATTCCACTCCCTTCTTCGTCTCTCTCCTTCTACCTTCTCCCATGGTCTCCATGCTCCCAATTTACTCAGGAGATCTTGTCTTTTTCTACTTCCCATGTACATTAGATCCATGTATGTCTCTCTTAGGGTCCTCTTTGTTGTCTAGGTTCTCTAGGAATGTGAGAGGCTGGTTTTCTTTGGTTTATGTCTAAAAATGACATGTTCTTATGAATGAGCACATGTATGTTTGTCTTTCTGGGTCTGGATTACCTCTCTCAATGTGATGTTTTCTAGATCCATCCATTTGCCTGCAGATTTCAGGCTGTTGTTTTTCCCCCACTGTGTAGTACTCCACTGTGTAAATGTACCACATTTTCCTTATCCATTCTTTGGTCAAGGGACATTTAGGCTGTTTCCAGGTTCTGGCTATGACAAACAAAGCTGCTATGAACATAGTTGAGCACATGTTCTTGTGGTACAATTGAGCATCCTTTGGGTATATACCCAAAAGTGGTATTACTGAGTCTTAATTTCCTGAGAAATCGCCACACTGCCATCCAAAGGGGCTGTACCAGCTTGCATTCCCACCAGCAATGCAGAAGTGTCCCTTTTCCCCACAACCTCTCCAGCATAAGTTGTCCTCAGTGTTTTTGATCTTGGCCATTCTTCCAGGTGTAAGATGGAATCTCAGGTTGTTTTGATTTGTATTTCTCTGATGGTTAAGGATGTTGAGCATTTCCTGAAGTATCCTTCAGCCATTTTAGATTCCTCTGTTGAGAATTCTCTGTAAAACGAAATATTCCTAACCCTGTCTTCATAGTCCGCAGTTGCATTAGATATATGTGGTCTTGAAAATAAATAGAAATAACTGTATGTTTTGCTTATTCTAGGGTCTGTTTCACCCAGCTCGGAAAGTCAGAGATGTGTACTGGAAAATCTACAACTCCATCTACATCGGCTCCCAGGACGCTCTCATAGCACATTACCCGAGGATCTACAACGACGATAAGAACACCTACATTCGCTACGAGCTTGACTATATCTTGTAATTTTATCTTGTGTCTAGTACACAGCTGTTTCACACCTTAAACTTGCTTCTATCTGATATAAACTTGTAAAACATTGCAGATCAGTGTAGAGCTGGTCATAGAGGAAGGGTAGAAATCCAGTAGCATGATTTTGAAATAACTTTTGTTTTTGATGTTAAACAGTAAACGCCAGTAGTGACCAAGGACGCAGTGATTACACACACTATACTGGAGGGATTGTCATTTTTTATTCATCTTTATGAAGATTTAGAATTCATTCCTTGTGTTTAAAGGGAATGTTTAATTGAGAAATAAACATTCGTGTACAAAATGCTAATTTGTGTGTGTTTTTTGAATATACTTGTAAAATGAAGAACTTTGGTAAAGTTGGTTTGTGTAAAATAAGTGGTTTAACTTCATTTTCTGTCACCTGGTTTATTATGGAAGTAGTTAGCGGGACAGACTCACTGTACAGTGATGACCTCTTTGTCAAAGTCCATTGTTTGTTGATGAGAAGAGTCCCTTTGGGGTGCTCCCCCCAGTGCGGCCTGAGCATCCACCACCATAGAAGAGCAGCGCTTTGGCCGAGCTGTCTTGAATATTTTGTACTAACATAGCACCTTTCACCTCGTGATGTCTCCCTGCTTTACGATGGGCAGAGAGTATATATTTTAGGTCGTGTCCAGCTCCTGGTGGGCCCGTGTGCAGACCGTGGGAAAGCTGTCTATCCTTCAGAACTCTTCTTCCTGTTGGGAACAACGCTGTCTGAGGAATGCTCGTGTAGTAGCAGTCTTTGGACTTTTATCTGTTCAGTAAGCAGCTGTCCAGTACCTGCTGCATGCCAGCCACTGTCCTTAGGTGCAGGGACTGCACAGGTGCACCTGACCTGGCTTTTGCCTTTGGAACCAGTGTAATGGAAGGGGCCATATGCAGAATCCTTTATCGCAGGATGCTGTATAGTGGGAGAAGTAAAAAGTTAAAAAAAAAATGCCTGGATTTGATTGGTTTGTAGCAGTCAGATATAATACAGTGGTTTAAGTGTGCAGCGTGAGCCAAACTGCCCCTCAGTTCTAGAAGAACCAAGCTTTAAGGCTCTCTTAATGTTTGGGGGCAACAAATGAATCAGTTTTATACCCCAAATTTCTTGTTTTTTTTTTTAACCTTTTCTCCCCATCACTGTTTTGTCTTCCCCCGTTTGTATTTCTGTTGACTCTAGAGGGAAATGATTCTGCCATCAGTGGGACTAGCCTGTGACTTCGCTCTTCAGAACTTCTAGGATTTGACTAACGGAGAAGTCTCCCCACTGGACGCCGAGGAACAGCTTCTGCTCTGCTTCTACAATCCATACCGAGCAGTCAATGTTCCTAGGCAGGACATGTAGCTTCTTGTTTTTCCTTGTGTGTAGTAAGGTCAAACAAATTCCCAGACCATTTTCCTGTTCTTAGAAATTTTCTAGCCATGCCCTATGCACTTTTAAATATTGCTGTTTTGTATAGTTGATTTCAAATAACCCTTGGGAATTAGTAATCTTGGGAATTGGATATAGTTCTCAAAGTTAAAATTTGATTTTAAGTCATTCTTAGGAAAGTTTAATTATCGGTTAAAATACTTAGTATAGCTTAAGTTTGTGTCGCTCCTGGGTATTTATGGGAAATAAGCTCTGCAGTAGACGTGCAGCTGACAGACGGCTGTCTGCTCGAGTGACATTTTGCGGATGGAGTTAATTGCAGGATGGATAAGGGAAAGAAATGCTAAAGGCTGTAACATCAAGATTTTTGACCAAATAGATACTCAAAGGTGTTTGGATTGTTTCATGCTCTTAATAAGGAAAGCATTTTGTGATACACCCTTGTGAAAGATGTTACGTGACGTTTGAACTTCTCAGAGACCGTTCGCACTTTGTGAAAGATGTTACGTGATGTTTGAACTTCTCAAAGACCGCACTTTGTTTCGATGTTTCTTAAGGCAAAGCTTCGGCGGGAAGAATTAATGTTCTTCAGGGGCAGACGGTGGTCTTTTCTCTGGCCCTTTCCCGTCCTCAAATCCCCCCACCCCCGCCCCATGGGCCATTGCCCTCTGATGGAATTCATTTCTTTGGCTGTTTGATTTTTTTTTTATATTGTATTTTTAAAATTTGCTCTATGATGCCCTGTGAGCATCATGTACCACCAGATAAATAAAATTTATTATATTTAAAGTCTTAGTATACCAGTTCTTAATCTTAGTTGACTCTGTATGGTATGGTACTGTGCACGCTCTGTTGTTGTTTGCCATGCTAATTATGTTCTCTGGGTTGCTGGCCATAGTAAGTGAAGCTAAATATTAGGAAATGTGTTTTCTTCAGGAACTAAGAAGCTGAGGTGGGCGTGGTGGTCCAGGTCTAGAATCCTAGCACTTGAGGCAGAAGCTTATATATAAGAAGCTGTCTTATATATACTCCCGACTTTTACCTGTCGGGAGTATATATAAGACACTGCCAAAAAGCCAACACAACAAAACCAAAATAAGTTGAAAAAAGATAATTCCAGTTGTACCATGTAAGTAGTCTGGCTCAGGTTTCCAGCCAAAGATCCAAGAAGATGTAATACAGCAATCCCAGAATCACTCTACAGTAACATTTCAGGCCGGATGAAGCCTCTGTCGGGGGGGGGGATGCTCTATAAATACACCCCCAACTTCTGACTTAGGTGCCAGGGATACCCATTTCCTATGCGACCACACAAAAGCCTCCAGATACCAACTTTATCTTTTGGGGGAGTAAAAATCTTCCAAGGTTGAGAGACACTCTTCTACCTTCATTCAGACTTGGGGGTGTTTGAAAGGGTGGCTGGGAACTTGTAGCTCAGTCTGACTTTCAATTCCTCTACCCTCCAAGGGCTGGGACCACACTGCAGGGTCGTGCCACCATGCCTGTCTGGCCTCAGACGTTAAGTAGAACTCATGTCTGATAAGTGTGGGATATGTGGAAAGCATTCTGCCTGGAAAGCAGAGGGGATATTTAGCAAATACTTAAGACACCTGCTTTGGGTCAATGGCCATATAAGTCCTGTGCAAAGTAAGTGCCGAAGATGTGTCCAGGGGTCTGTCCTCAGAGCGTCTGTATGGTAGGTACACTTGGTCGGGTGCGAGATCCAGGGCCAGCAGCACCCAAGCCTTGTTGCACCCTTGTTGCGCTCTCAGACCTGAGGGGTAACATAGGTGAGTTTGGCAGACCTCCCAGCCAACTTAGAGCTCTTGAGGTCCTTTAAGGCTGCGTTTAGCCTGCTGTCTTGCTGTGTGCTCGGCTTCTTTAAGCTTCCTTTAAGAGGACAAGTGTCATTGATCTTACAATGCTGTGGGCATCTCATGTAATCAGCAATGACTCCTGACTGGCAAATGCCATGTCCGCTACCTTGGCTTTGACCATCTTTATAGCCCACTCTAACAGAGTGATCACTGACCCTTCGGGGAAGGGGGTGGGTGGCGGTTTGAGTTAAAAATGTCGGCTATAGTTTTGGGCATTTGACTATTTGGTCCCCAGTTGGTGGTGATCTGGGGATGTTTTAGGAGGGGTGGCCTTGTTGGAAGTGTGTCCCTGGAGGTGGGCTTTGGGATGTGAAAGATCCGTGCCATTTCTAGTCTAGTTGTTGCTTGCTTGTGAATCAAGATGGGAGCTTCCTGCTGCCATGATTCTTGAAGTTTGTTGCCACGCCTCCCTGCCGTGACTGACTCTTGTCCTTTTGGATCCATAAGCCCACTAAACCCTTTCTTCTTGCCTTGGCCATGGTGTTTGTCATAGTGACAGAGAACTGGCTAATGTGACAGGGGTCCCATTTGGATCTGAGTACCCCACTGTCTCCTCTCTCCTTGGCCAGCCACGCCTCTCTGTTAGTTGTTACCCACTACAAAAGGAAGCTTCCCCGATGAAGGTGGAGGGACACATTAATTTATGGGGTATAAAGATAACTTAGAGCAGTGGTTATTATTATTATTATTATTCCTAATGCTCCTACCTTTTAATACAGTCCCTCTTGTGCTGACCCCCAACCATGGCATTATTTTCATTGCTGCTTCATAACAGATTTTGCTACTGTTAGAAATTGTAGTGTAAATATCTGATATGCATGAAATATGATATACAACCTCCGTGAAGGGATCATTTGACCCCCCCCCCAAAGGGGTTGCAACCCACAGGTTGAGAAACACGGACTTAGCAGGCCAATTTATTACTGTTTATTTAGCAGAATAATAACGGCAGGTTCTCCTAGAACCTAAGCCCTAGCTAGGTATAGGCTTTTGATCCAGATGAATGGGCTAGTTCCATCTTGTGAATCAGGCTCTAAATCTAACTAGACAATGATTGGTTGCTCTAAATCTAACTAGACAATGATTGGTTGCTCTAAATCTAACTAGACAATGATTGGTTGCTCTAAATCTAACTAGACAATGATTGGTTGCTCTAAATCTAACTAGACAAGGATTGGTTGCTCTAAATCTAACTAGACAAGGATTGGTTGCTCTAAATCTAACTAGACAAGGATTGGTTGCTCTAAATCTAACTAGACAATGGTTGGTTGCTCCCATAACATTCATGCCACTGTTGCACCAACATAACAGACTTTTCCAAGGCAGTCTTCAATGCACAGTGTGCACAGTTGGGTAAGGCTGTTGGTGACTTTACTCCACTGCTAGTGAGCACAGACCAGTTCTGGGTAGGAAGAGAAAAGCCCAGTCCTGATTCCATTGGGAAGAAAATATGGTGGGATGTGAGCACATAGTTTGTCCATGCCCTATTATTATATTATTGTTCTGCTGCAACTCTAGCTCCAAGTGAGCCAGTGCCCCTTCTGGACTCTCAGGACATACAAACACTCATGGGCACACATCCACACATAGGCATACATAAAATAAATCTAAAAATATCAAATATGACATCATCATGGGGAGCTGGGGAGTGTAGCTTGGTTGGCAAAAGGCTTGCTTGGCATGCACAAGCACTGGGTTCAGTCCTCATCACTATGTAAGCCTGTGGTAGCAGATGTTAGTAATTTTAGCATTCAGGACACGGAGATGGGGCCAGGAGTTCAAAGCCACACTTGGCTACTTAGGTGGTTAAAAAAAAAACTTACATTATTTTATGCTTATGTTTTCTATGCACATATATATACATACATATATACATATATATATATATATACATACATATATACACACACACATATGTATGTGTGTGTGTGCCCCATAAGTGTGCCTGGTGTCTGTGGTCAGAAGGGTCTGGAACTGAAGTTGCAGGTGGAACTTCAACATGGTAAGCCACCATGTTGGTGCTGGGACTCAAACCCAGGTCCTCCGCAAGAGCAGCCAGTGCTCTTAGCCATGGAATCATCTGTCCAGCACCGACAGAAGTAGGTTTAAAGCTACGCTCTGATACATGAAATCCTTTCTTAAAGAAACGAGGCCAAGAAGGTCATCATTGTTACAACATTTCGTTGAAAGGAAGAATTGAAAGCCTGCATTTAGTAAGTAACAGGACGGCTTCCATCTGCTGATGCTGTCTGCTTGGCAAACAGACACCCGCCTCACACTTATTTTTCACAAGAAGTAGACAGTGTGTGGGAACCTGTCCTCCCTGATCCTTGAGGCCAAAATACTGGATGCAAATAATGTTTACGCTAACCAGCTAAGCTTCCTGCTAGTTCTGTCCTTGGTTCTGCTACAGCCTGGTATATTAGCCTGAGGGATCTATTTTACTTTAAAATGGTAATTTCTCAACCTGCCTCAAAGAAGCTCAGGCGCCAAGGCCCATCTAACCTGACTGACATTGCCTTGAACCCTCGACCACCTGCCTGGGGAAAAACTCCCACAGAGGCCAGTTTCCCCAGCTCCCTCTGGGTGGGAGGAGTTTTCCTTTACTGGGGCCAAAGGTATTTTAACCCTGGATTTAGTTGAATAAAGAGGCATTCTCTTCTTGAGGATGACTGGAACTCTGTATCTGTGTGTGTGCGTCTTATGCTTTAACCCCTAGGACAATATGGAACTCGTGGGATGTGGGTGGCGTGGAAGGACGACCCCTACAACAGTGATGTCTGTTGTGTGGAGGAGAGGGTTCTGAAGGTTGAGCCGTAGCACATGTTCGGCAGACCCGGGTTTAACTGCAGGCTGATACTTTCCACCAATGGATAACTTTAGTATTATTCTATACTCCCTTAACTGTTAAAATTGATTTTTTTGACCCTTGATATTGTGGAGGAATAATAATAATAATAATAATAATAATAATAATAATAATAATAATAATAAAATCTTTTTGTGGTACCACGAGCTGAAACAATGGCCTCACCCATGTCAGGCATGCTCTCTACCAGCAGAAATACATCTTCTGTGTTTTATTTTGAGATGAGGTTTCACCCAGTAACCTCAACGGACTGCGTGTTGGAGAACCTTCCACCGCCGCCTAGTTCTGGAATTATAGGCCTGTGTCACCGTGCCCAGCTCAGTTCCTCCCCTGCTGTCGTCTGAACTGGCTGCTCTGCGTGATACATCCAAATGGTGCTTTTCAGAAAGATCCATGACTTCCTCTTCACCTGACTGGCTCCAGCCAGTCTTTAAAGCACCGGCTCCTTTGAAGGTATGGGGTCTGGCTCTCAAAGGGCGGCGGTACCTCGGATCCACACAGCTCCCCACTCAGGGTTCCCGTCACTTGAGTGTCCACCCTGGTGGTCTGTGTATGCCATGGAAGCATGGACTGGACCCCCTCCTCATCCACCCGTCCCCGGCACCTGCTTGCTGTAAGGGGACGTACGCCCAGGGACTTGGTGTGAAAGCTGCCCCCTGGATTATTTCAGACAGGTTATTGATGCCGAGAGTTGTATGGGAAGTTCGAAGCACGGAAATAAGTAGGGTTTCAGGCAAATACTTTTTTGCAGTAACTCAAGGTGGTGAGAGCTCGTCCCCAGGTTGAGGCAAATGTTTGTTGAAAGGCTTTGTTCAAAACGGTCTGATTTCTGTAGTATGTTTAGTTTCCGACAGGGGGCAGCAACACCCAAGAAAACAAAGGCTGGGTCCTTCTAAATGGAAAGCCTTGGGATTTGAGACAAAACCCCTGGAAAGGCTGCCAGGAAGGGTGTATTTTTATTAATTGAATACTAATGTGCAATATTCTTCGAGTATGTTTTTAAAAGAAAAAAGGCATTTAAAATAATATAATCATCTATCTTATTACAAAGTTATTAAAAATTGAGTGCTTTTTTTTTTTTTTTTGGCCAGCATCTGACCATACATAATTTAAAACCTTCAAACTCTGCTGAGCAATAATAGTCTGTGCTTAGTACCAACGAGAGTGAAGCTGCCAAGAACCACACAGTGTCTGCTGCTTTTAGGTGAGGGAGCCCAGATTAACGTGTGAGCTGTTTGGCTTCAAGAGCCTGTGTGGTTAGTACTACTTCATCTCCTCCTCCCAAGACACGGACACTTTTCTGCTGTAGGCTGATTTAAAAAAAATTAAAGACAGTTATTTATTCTTATTTTACATGCATGAGTATTTTGACAGCATGTGTGCAGATGCACCACATGTACGCAGTGCCCACAGAAGACAAAAGGCCATTGGAACCCCCAGGAAAGGAGTTACCAGACAACTATAAACCACTCAATGGATGCTGGGAACTGAACCCGGGTCTTCTGCGCCTCCTCTCCAGTTCCTACATTAATTTTTTCCAATTTTTAAATTTTTTTTCCAATTTTGAACTTAATTTATTGTTCAAAAATAATGGGTTGGGGCTGGAGAGATGGCTCAGAGGTTAAGAGCACTGGCTGCTCTTCCAGAGGTCCTGAGTTCAATTCCCAGCAACCACATGGTGGCTCACAACCCTCTGTAATGAGATCTGGTGCCCTCTTCCGGCCTGCAGGCAGGCATGCAGACAGAATGCTGTATACAAAATTAATAAATAAATCTTTAAATAAATAACGGGTTTTATTATGACATTTTCATACACACATTACTTATTTTCCACCCTACACACTGCCAGCTTCAAACTCTGCCATCCACAACCGTGACCTTCCTGTAGGCTAGACTGGTTCAGTAGTGGTGCAAATGTTACGGGAGGAACCAACTACTTTTTGATTGAACTTAAGATACTCCATGAGATGGAACCTGTACCCAACACTGCTGAAGTGGTTAAGATGGTGAGGGACCTTGAGTCACTGACATCAGCCACTAGAATCCATACGGAACACTCTCGCCCCGGGCTTTCGCCTGCTGATGGCACACAGAATCACCTTTAAAGTGCAGAAGCTTGCACTATCCCAGCGCCCGTTTCTTTACCTCCGTCCCACAGCCCTTAGAGTTTCCGCACAGTCTTCTTCGGAACCTTAGAGTTTCGCACAATCTTCTTCGGTGCCTCTGCGCTCTTAAAAGACGCCTTGTTCAGACTCGCCGCAGCTGTTCGCCTCCAGGGTTCGCTTCCCCGCGCGCCTATCTTCAGGAACAGCTGGAAGCAATTTTCAACCTCAGCGTTTCACATTTCACGGACGGCTGAGCTTTACAATAACGTTGGAAGCGACGGCTGGAAGGCGCGTGCAGCTTTGGTGGGACACGTGACGGATCGCATCCTTGCCATTGGTGCCGAAAGACTCAGCGTCTCTAAGAGGGTCCTTGCCGGAGCAGTAAAGGAGATGCCAGGAAGACACGGAGAAGAATACATCACGTCAATACGCTGAATCTGCTCCCTGCGTGACAGCCGAAGTGATCCCCTCGAAAGAAAGGCAGGCCACCTCATGCTCCTCCCTGTCTTCAGTCTTCCCCGGGGCTTCCAGTCATTCTGGACAAAATCGAAGATTTTCAAAATGGCTTTCCTGGCCCCTGGCGGTCTGGTTTCTGCCTTCCCCCTTGGTGTATTCCTCCTCCTCCTCCTCCTCCTCCTCCTCCTCCTCCTCCTCCTCCTCCTTCTCCTCCTCCTCCTCCTCCTTCTCTTCCTCATCCTCACTCTGAGGTGGCCTTTTTTGCTCTCAAGCCACCCGTGAGTTCTCTCAGGCCCTAGCTCTTCGCGCCCTCCTGGCTGTGACATTCCATCCCCAGGTGTCTGTGTAGGACACACTTACTTCTATTCGTATTTCCGCTCTAATGCCATCATCCGAAGCAGTGTTCCTGTCTCCTTTGTCCTAAGTACCGCCCTGCCCCCGCCGCTGGCTAGCCCCAACCTGCTCTGTTTTCCTTCCGGGCCTTTGTTGTGAACTCACATCATACAGGGCGTACTATGCCATCTCTACAGCGGTGTGGGAGCCTGCTAAACAGCAGGCTCTGTGTTCCGCGTGCCCAGACCTTTGTGTATCCAGCCAATGTTAAAAAATGTTAGTTGGATGCCAGCATAAGAGGTTTTGCTATTTGAGGAAGAGCCTTACCCTGTAGCCCAGGCTAGCTTGTGTGTATAGCCCAGACCAGCTTCTGTACTCCCAGCCAGACAGCTCCTTGCTCTGCCTCCTGAATGCTTGGATTACAGGAAGGTAGCCTGTCGCTTGGCTGAAAAGAACATTTTTGAATTGTTTTGGGAGGCTGTTTGGGACAGGGTTTCACTATGTAGCTCAGGCTGGCCTCAAACTCACAGAGATCCACCTGCCTCTGGCTGCTGAGTGCTGGGGTTAAAGGTGTGCGCCACCACACTCTACTGGGCTGAGAAGAGTTTTAAGAAATGGGTCCTTAAACCACCTATGCAGAAGACTAATGAATTCACTGGAGCGTATTGGGTGATTTCTCTATTTCTTTTTCTCAGGAGTAGGCTGGTAATTAATTTGCAAAACGGAAATGATAAAATGTTCAATGAAACCAAACATTGTTACATCATTGAAAAGTGGGTGAGATTGTCTTCTGAATTATGCATGGAGAGACTGCTGTTTTCATCCTAGTGACATGCCCTGCCTTTCCATAATTAGTGCATTCCTTCCCATGCCCTGCAGAGTTAGGCCACAGTCACTTCTAAAAAAGATGCTTCGATAGTAAGTGAAAAGTTCCTGTACCCCATAAGCCTCTCCGCCAACAAAATAATCCGAATCAGACCAAATCAAACCATATTCGAAAAAGCCCAGGTCTAATGGATACCAACGCTACTGGATGGCTGTCCAGCCTGGCAGAGAGGAACCAGGGAAGGAAGAACAGAAAAACCACCTGTATGTGCTCTGGGGGGGGGGGCAGTTTAAATACCCTGTGGGCGTGGTCTTGAGCATCTCTGGGGAGTGGTCATCATTTGGTGGGCTTTCTCGAGGGTGGAGTCTGGGCTGAGGCAACTCCCAGCGGAGGGGGTTTGAGATGGAACCTCCACCTGAACATTCCAGACTCTTCAGCTGTGTGGATGCCAGGGGCAGTGGTGGTATGGTCTTAACTCAAACAATAAGTTCCTGAAGAAAAGCCAATGGAAACAAGTTGACCTTTCCCCCAGTAGGCGGGCAAAGACCGAGTGTTGAGGATAAGAGAAAGGACTCCTCCTCACGTTGGTTAAATTTACAAGTTTTTAAAAAGTTTTCTAAAAAGCAACATTTATTTCTTTTCTAAAAAGTAAAGTCTGAGCCGGGCAATGGTGGCACATGCCTTTAAATTAATCCCGGCACTCGGGAGGCAGAGGCAGGTGGAGCTCTTGAGTTGGAAGCCAGCCGGGGCTACAGAGTTACAGGACAGTCAGGGCTACCCAGAGAAACCCTGTCTCGAAAGACAAAAACCGAAAAACAACAACAAAAAGTCTGTATACTACATATCCTCGTCATTTTATTTGTAATACTCTCTCAAGACATCATTAGATAAAGGACAGCGACTAACTATAAAGGTGCTTGATGGGATGGTTTCTGTTTCTGTTTTGTTTTGTTGTCTGAGTCAGGGTTTCTCTGTGTAACAGCTCTGGCTGTCCTGGAACTCACATTGTAGCTAGGGCTGGCCTTGAACCCAGAGATCTGCCTGCCTCCGCCTCCCGAGTGCTGGGATTAAAGACACAGTGCTCAGCACTCCACTAGCTATGAGCTGTGTCAGTATTTTCTATCAAGGCTTTGCTGTGCGGTAAGTAACTGGGGCCACAAAGGTCAGATGTCTCAAGAACTTTCCCAAGGTGACTGCCTGGAGTCTGCACTTAACGGAAGGGCTCAGCCGGTTCCAAGCTGAGCCCTGGCCAATGGCGTTTTGTTTTAAACAATGGACATTTCCAACCCATTTAGAAACTGTAAATTTAGTATAAAGCTTTGGATTGTTTGGTAGAGGGAAAATCTTGAGCTGATTCAAAGGACATAAGGATAGACCCCCTAATTAAAACCAGATGTTGTTATTGTGGTTGGTTATCTTGCAATGACTATCAGCGGTGAAACCCTAACGCTCACATCTTCAGGCCCGTGAGTTGTGCCCTGATGGCTGCACAGGCTACCTGGCTGTCTCCTTCATGAGAGGCAGACGGTTCCCTGGGTACATGATAGTTCCCTAAGAACATGTGCCGGCCCCATAAGTAAGTACGAGCCCTCCGTATCTCTCGTAACTTGAAGAAACTTGCAGAGTGAGTTTGCCCTCATTGTTTAAATGGAAACATTAAGGAGCTGAGAACTTAAATGACTCACGGAAGGGCATTGTGGAGAGAGAGATGCCCACTCACGCCGGACTGTGCTGTAGGAAGTCTTACAGCCAGTGGTTACCCGCCCACTGGGGCGTGGCTCCTTATACTATCTATGCTGATGTAGCGCATGCGTCCTGCCTCTCTTATCCCGCTGCAGAATTCGGTTTCTAATCTCCGGTCCAGCAGAGGATTCTGATTTGTGAGTCTACCCCTAAATAAATAACTGTCTATTTCTAGATTCTGAGCTAGTGTGGGATTTCTTTTAAGCATCCTTCAAGACTGCGTAGTTGTCCCCACACCGTCACCTTTTCCTTGTTATCTGGAGCACAGAGCTGATAGTTGCTTGACTAATCCCAGGGGGACCATGATGACTTTCTAAAAATGAGGGTGTTTCCTCACTAACTGGGACCTCGCTGCCGCCCTGGGCCTCTCCCCACCCAGTGCTCTTCTGTAAGTTTCTTCTGAGTGCCAGGAATGCCCCTGCATCAGCTAGAAGCTCCGCCTGGCCCACAGGGGCCTCAAGAGTCCGACTATGAGGCCTTGTGATTGGGCAGTGCATGGTTTTGGAAGCCTTGGCACGCCGTCTCGGATTATCCCAGCACAGAGGCGGCTCAACAGGTTCCATCTCTCGGTTAAAGATCTCCTCAAACCGGCCAGTTCTAAGATGGTCCCATTTCTACCAGGGCTGCAGGCCTCAGGTCTGGCTCCTGCCAGTTCGTCCCGGGAGACTCACTTCCTTCCCTGTGGCTTCAGGACAGACAGACCTGGCCGTGCCACTTGGAATCCAGGCTAAGACATTATTAACTGTCATTTGTATTATGACAAAGATGTTCCCTTTACTTTAAGTTTTCCACAGGAAAGATCGCCTAAGGTTAGTTAACTCCACATTGTCCTGTGCTTCTGTCCCCGAACACTATTGGGCAGCCTAGAGCACTCTTGAAGGTGCAAGACAGCGTCAAACCTGCATGAAGCCTGCATGGTACTTCAGCTCTCTTTAGCTTTTACTGTGTAAGCAGCATCCACCCCCACGCAGCACAGAGGACCCCCTATTCTAGCTCATGCAATGCCATCTTGCCTGATTCTAGAATTGAATGCAAATTAAGTTCTAATTGTTGCAGTTTTGTCTTTTGGCGGCCTAATTCCAGTTATAGATCATCTAGCTTACCTTTTCATTGAGTTGGTTTTGCTGATGTACTTTTTTTCCTAATCATTTATGCTTTTAATTTCCATCTTAGTCATTTTGGGTGCTATCAGAGGGTGCCATGGACCTTCTAAGGGCCGGGATATTTTTTTTTTTCTGTTCTGGTGGCCATGGGGTCTAAGATGACAGTGTTAGTGGGCTCACTGTGTAGCGAGGGTTGTCATCTTCCTTCATCGTGTGCTCCTATGAGGGAAAATGTGAGCGGACACCACTCTTATTTGTGAAGTCTTCATCCTCATGACCTAATGACCTCCCCGAACCCCCATGCTGCTGAAATTCCTCCCCACAAGGAAACGGAGCAACATCTACCCTTCCTCCCTAGGTCGCACCAACACACTGAGCGTTGTTTCCAAAGTTAACTGTGGAAAGCCAGTGGTGAATTGGGTTTTCTACAGAGCCCAGGTGAGGAATTACTTACAGGGCTTGGACACTCCTGCCCTGGCTGACCACACTCAAAGAGCCTCCACGCCTTCTCCCTGGGTTATAGAATCTAGTCCTCCCAGAGGCTGCAGGAATTAAGGTAAAGTTGTGGCAGGGAGAGACTGGATGCTTAGGTGAGCTTAGGTGAGGGTCTTGTGACCCTCTGCACCCCACAAATCCAGCTGGGATAATTCTTTTGCAAAGGGGCACCGTTGAACTCCCCAAGATGGTGGGTGGTTGCTTGGCTTGGAGACAGTCACTCAACAGACCCATAATCCTAAAGTACTGGTGGGTCCCATGGATTGTGGAAATTCCAGGGTTAATGCCAGTCTTAAAAGGCCCCTTACGCCCCTCACTTTTTACTCTGTTCTGCAGTTAGTACCTAGTCATTCGTTTGCACCCTTTTGGTTTCTCCTGAAGCTCAGAGACAGAAGCCGACACACTTGAAAGAATGAGGATGGTGTGCATGGGTCTTTGCACAAGTGTGCAGATCCGTGAACAAGTGTGCAGATCCGTGAACAAGTGGGAGAGGGCGGCAGCCTGAGCGAGAGGCTGGGAGGGAGGGAAGCGAGGAGAGAGCTGCTGCCCGGGTGCTGTGGGTTTCTACAGCCCCCACCTGAGGCCGGCACTCAGTGACTTTCCTCTCTGTGTGAACACGTCATTTCTCCTTTTTGGTGCCAGCCACTCCAGTGTTTCTCAGAATGAAGAGTCCGGCAATAAAGTAGCATCCTGGTGCCTGCGGCTTTTTCTAAAATGAAAGGATCTCAGGATATAGTCTTTCAAGAGAAAATGATAGGTCTGAGATTATCACCGACTTTCACCATCTCCAGAAATGTGTAGGGCTGCTTGCTGCATTGACTCTTACAAGTATTAAGTGTTACAATTTATTTATGCCATTGTTTATGTCTTAAGCCAAAAAGAGATGCTTGAAACTATTTTTTTAACAGTCTCTGCAAACACATGTTCCTATCCAACTTTAGGACTTACAGTAAAATGTACTAGTCTTTAGAAAGGGGCATTATTCAACTACCCTTCATACTCTCTTCCAATCTTTCAAAATTCACCACCAGGCGTTTTTAATCTCAGTAATACTCTCCTTACTGTATTTACATTTGAATTCCATGTCATCAGAATAAACGAAATTCATGGTATTTTGGTTAACTCAGTGTATTTATAAAATGAAAAGTCCTACCAAAATACTTTTCACTGGGAAAAATAAATAGAACAGACAATGGATCTACTCGAAGCACACATTCGCTTTGGTCGACGTCAGTGTGGGACAGTTCATGACAGGCACATTCGCCCTTATTCCCCCAGGGCCGAGCAGCTTCCAAGCTAAAGGTTAAATCATTTTTAACAGATTTTATAGTGTTGCTATCTGGCTCATTCCACATCATCTTCAGCCAAGCTCTGAGCACTAACACTTCTTGACTAATGGCTGGAAGCTTGGTCAGAAGCTTCTGGAACCCTGGTGGTGGAAGAGTCTGCGGTAACGCTTGCAGCAGCTGCTGAGGCTGTCCACACACAGCGATTGCATTTGTCAAGTGGTCTACACCGTTCTCGTAACGGCCTTGTGCTAATAACTCTTCACCAAGCTGAATCTCTTCAGGGAACAATCTCTGAACAGCTTCAGCGTCTTCTAAGGCAGTTAACTTTGAAAGCACAGCTCTCTCCTAAGCAAGCTTCTGTTTCTTTCTTCGTTCTCGCAGCCTGTTCTTGAAGTTGGGGTTGCTTCGCCTTTTGCCGATTGAAGTAGATGCAGGAGCCGATGAAGAGGGCACCGCACACGCCCGCGGCGATGGTACTGTTGCGGCCCACCATCTTTGCTTTCACTGTCATTGTGTGTGTGTAGCAATTTTTTTAAAATGCAAATCCAAATTTGAGAGTTAGAGTGACCTGCGTAAGTACAGAAACATGTTTTTGATTAAAAATGGGTCTGATAAGATTGTCAGTTTGTCACAGGTGCAGTTTAAATATCTGTGCCCTCTTCAAAAGTCAGGTTCAGTATAATCCCAGTGTTAAGAGTGTTACAGTCAAGGCCTTTGGGTAGTTGTGCCATGTGTGCCAGCCAGCACGCCAGGAGCTCAAAGGCCTTGGGCCTCTGCCCTCTGCTGTTTCTGCTGGGGGTGCAGGGTGCAGCTACCAGCTACCATGTTGGAATCTACGGACAGCCGTCACCAGACCCAGGACCATGATCACCTTGCTGTTGGACTGACTGCCCAACCTCCAAAACAAAGAAAAAGAATCAAGCTCTATAGTTTATTAAATAAAACCCAGCCAGTGGTACTTGTGTATAGCAGCATGAATGGGCCAGACAGCCACAAATACATTTACATGTCGAACGCCCAGCCACTTAATGTTTATTTTATTTTATATATATTTTTTTGAGCCATTTGTATTATTTATTTTATTATTATTATTATTTTTTTTTTTTACAAAAGTTTATTACAATGTACAACAGGCTCCAGGATAACACTTCATTCTAACTATAGGTGGCAATGATGTTGTAGTAGGGAATCCAGATGTTTAACAGGCTCCAGGATAACACTTCGTTCTAGCTGTAGATGGCAAAGATGTTATGGCAGGGAATCCAGATGTTTAAATAGGAATGGAAGAGGGTCACCATCATCTCAGATATGAGGAACAACTTACTTTTTGCCAGATTTCTTAATTCCACCTGTGGCCAGGTGTCCCTTCCCCGCGGCCTTGGCTTTTAGCTCCTCGAGTTTCTTCTGTTCCTCTTTTTGTTTCTGCTGGAAAGCCGTATCTTCCTCGTCCATTTCCCCGGCCTGCTTCTTGGGCTGTTTCAGGGGCTTCTTTTTGCCACCTTCTCGGCCCGACATGGCACTTCCAAACACGCCCTTCTCCAGACCCTCTTTATTTTATATTTTTAAGGGACAGTGACAGAATCCAAAACTCGAGGAAAATTGATTTAAAGTGTCTAAAATAATCATTGGGCCATTTATTTCACTTTGTTGTTTATGGTACTAGGGGGCAGAACCCAGGGTCTCTGACCCTAACTGCGCGCTCCACCACCGAGCTACACCCAGAGTCCCAGAGCGACTTACCTCTTCCTGGAAAGCGCTGCCTTGGGACATCTTTTCAGGAAGTCTGCCTACTGTGCAAACCTTGGGTTTCTGATGCTCGCTAGCCAATAGGCTAAGAAGGGAGGAATAACAGTGTTAGAGGGGTGGTTGATCTAGACGACCGAGGGGAAACGGATGGCACGTGACACAATCTGTTTCCATTGCATTAAAAAATCATTTATTGAAACTAAAACCGTTGGATCGGACATACACACACGTGCCACAGCGCATGTGTGGAGGTCAGAGGACAACTTGTGGGGGTGTTGGTTATGTCCATTGTGTGGATTCTGGAGATCAAACCCGAGTTGGTAGGTTTGGCAGGGAGCACCCTTCACCACGGGGCCAGGGCTCTAGCCATGGTCGTGCTAATTGTATGTGTTTGTGGGACAGAATGCGGCAGCTCCACTCACGAGCGTAGTGCCTGACGGTCACATGAGGATACCTGGGTATCGGCCACTTTGGCTGCTTACCATCTTTTTGTGCAGGGACATTTGATAGCCTGTCTTCTAGCTATTTGTGAAACATTTCATTGGCTGTTGTCTGCCATCCTTCTCCTGTTCTGTAGAGAACGTTAGACGTTATTCCTCATATTCAATGGCATCCTAGTCAATCGGGAACCTTCTCCCATCCCATCTTCAGCCTTCCCAGAATCTAGTACGTTTTCATTATCTTTTTTTTTTTAAAAAAAAACATTTTTTTTTTTTTTAAAATTTAAGCTTGGGGGCTGGAGAGATGGCTCAGTGGTTAAGAGCATTGCCTGCTCTTCCAAAGGTCCCGAGTTCAATTCCCAGCAACCACATGGTGGCTCACAGCCATCTGTAATGAGGTCTGGTGCCCTCTTCTGGCCTTCAGGCATACACACAGAAAGAATATCGTATACACAATAAATAAATAAATATTAAAAAAAATTTAAGCTTGGCCATTTTGAGGGTAATGCTTGTCACCTGGACTCACAGACAGAAATCCTGAGCCATGAAACACTCTGGCCTCAACCACCTTTGGATTTCTGGTATCGCATAAATGCAGGACCCTGGCCCCATCCCTACCTCAAGTCCCCTCAGCTCTTTCTTCAGACACCCTTCCACATATATAGATGTCCTGATAGACGTCTTATATTCCTCAGGTCATCCTTAGTTGTATCCTACCCATGAGTCCCTGAGGCTGCCTGGGCTCCACATGAGGTCTTAAAGTGTTACTTAACCTCTGTGGATGGTCACACAGAATGAATTTAGTGGTCGTGATGTTGAATCTCCTTATAGTTGCAAGAACAAAAGGCTCATACCCTTTTCAGAACGAATTTTAAAATAGTAGTGTTGTTTTACATTAAATACAGTGGCTGCCCCTGAAGCAATTGCCGACCTAACCAGCGGTTGCAATTCTTGCAGCTACCAGCCGCAGTTGGGTTGCAGGGACCACAGAAAGGTGGGAATTCTGTTCCCTCAGGCACTGGCTCTATCAAGCGTGACATAGTTAAAATAATATTCTGCAATATAATAGTTTATATATACAGACTTTGTGAAAGACTACCCAGCATTCCGAGCCAGTGAGGAACCGTGATAGCTGTGTGGCAAACATTCACAAAGATTCATGGAAACTTGCTAAAATGAACATATGTTTAAACATCGTTTAAAAAAACCGCAATGTAACACAATGCTAAAAAGCAAAGTTTATTGCCTTACATGCCAAGAATATCAAGTATTACCACATTTGGTAAGTAATTTAAAATTTCTCTGGTTTTTTTTTGTTGTTGTTTCTTTTCTCCTGGCTGTCCTACAACTTGCTCTGTAGACCAGGCTGGTCACAAACTCAGAGATCCGCCTGCCTCTGCCTTCTAAGTGCTGGAACAAGGGTGTGTATCACCACCACTCGGTCTCTCTGAGTCTATTGTTACGCTAAGGATTTAAAAAAAATTTATTTAAATCTTTTTTTTTCATTTTACATACCAACTACAGTTACCCCTCCCATTTTTTGATTTGCATTTCCCTCAGAGGTAAGGATGTTGAGCATTTTCTTTTAATTAATTAATTAATTAATTAAAAATTTCCACCTCCTTCCCGCCTCCCTTCTCCCTCCCCCTCCCCAACTTCCCCTCCCTTTCTAGTCCTAAGAGCAGTCAGGGTTCCCTGCCCCGTGGGAAGTCCAAGGTCCTCCCCCCTCCATACAGGTCTATAAAGGTGAGCATCCGAACAAACCAGGCTCCCACAAAGTCAGTCCATGCAGTAGAATAAAAACCCAGTGCCATTGTCCTTGGCTTCTCAGTCAGCCTTCATTGCCAGCCACGTTCAGAGTGTCCGGTTTGATCACATGCTCCATCACTCCCAGTCCAGCTGGCCTTGGTGAGCTCCCATTAGATCAGTACCACCGTCTCAGTGGGTGGACACAACCCTTGTGATCCTGACTTCCTTGCTCACGTTCTCCCTCCTTCTGCTCCTCATTTGAACCTTGGGAGCTAAGTCCAGTGCTCCAGTGTGGGTCTCTGTCTCTATCTCCATCCATCGCCAGATGAAGGTTCTATGGTGATATGCAAGATATTCATCAGTGTGGCTATGGGACAAGGCCAGTTCAGGCACCCTCTCCTCTGCTGCCCAAGGAACAATCTGGGGACCTCTCCTTGGACCTGGGAACCCCTCTAGAGACAAGTCTCTTGCAAACCCTAAAATGGCTCCCTTAATTAAGGTATTTACTTCCCTGCTCTCATATCCACCCTTCCTCCATCCCACACATCCCATTCCCCCAAGCTCTCCTGAATCCTCCCCTTCTCCCTTCTCTCTACCTATCTCCGCTTACATCCCCTTCCCCTCACCCCCGTGCAACCAAGTTTTGCCTGGCAATCTTGTCTACTTCCAATATCCAGGAGGATAACTATATGATTTTCTTTGGGTTCACCTTATTTAGCTTCTCTAGGATCACTATTTATAGGTTCAATGTCCTTTAATTATGGCTAGAATCCAGTTATGAGGAGCATTTTCTTAAGTGTCTTTTGATCATTTGAGATTCTTCTGTTGAGAATTCTCTGTTTAGATCTGTACCCCATTTTTAAATTGGATTATTTGGTATTTTGATGCCTAATTTGTTGAGTGAGTTTATATATATATATATATATATATATATATATATATATATATATATATATATATATATGTTGGAGATCAGCCCTCTGTCAGATGTGGGGTTGGTGAAGATCTTTTCCCATTCTGTAGGCTGCCATTTTGTCTTATTTGCCATGTCCTTTGCCTTACAGAAGCTTCTCAGTTTCAAGAGGTCTCATTTATTCATTGTTGCTCTCAGGGTCTGTGATACTGGGGTTATGGTTGGGAAGTGGTCTCCTGTGTCCATGTGTTCAAGGCTGCTTCCCACTTTGAAGTTCAGTGTGGCTGGATTTATGTGAGGTCTTTGATCCTCTTGGACTTGAGTTTTGTGCATGGCGATAGATATGGATCTCATTTGCATTCTTCTCCATGTTGACTTCCAGTATGCCAGCACCATCTGCTGAAGATGCTTTCTTTTTCCCATTGTATGGTTTTGACTTCTTTGTCAAAAATCAGGTGTTCATAGGTGTGTAGATTAATGCCTCTGAGTCAATTCCATTGATCCATGTGTCTGTTTGTATGCCAATTAGGTTAAGGATTTTTGCTATGAGAAATTATTTTACATCAGAGTCAACTGTCAGTATAGATCTGAAGCTATTCTGTCTTTAAAGACATTCTTTTTTTTAAATTATTTATGTTACTGTATGTGTGTGGATGTTTTCCCTGCAGGTATGTATGTGTATGTTCACCATGTATGTGCACTATGTTAGTGCCTGATGCCCACAGAGGCATTGGCTTTCCTTGGAACTGGAATTATAGATGGTTGTTAGCTGCAAGGTGGGTGCTGAGAATCAAACCTGGTTCTTCTGAAGAGCAGGCAGTTCTCGAAACCAGTGAGACATCTCTGCGGCTCCCTAAAGATATTCTCGATGATTAAATCTTCCTTTTGAGGGGAAAGGATACCGTAGTCGTGGAAATGATCTCAAGACATTTTCATGATAGTTTAATAAGGTGAAAGTTTTGATTAAACGCTAGATAGTGCTTTGAGAAATCGCAGTTTGAACAAAGCCCTCTCAAACTTCAGTTGAAAAATGAGCTTGGCTTACCATCCCACCACTGTACTGAAATGGCTCTCCAGGGGATCCTTCAATGACCTGACCTATTGTCGTGATCATTTTCATGAGACATTACAATTGTCGTTCAGCCTGCAAACAAAGAAAGGAGAGAGGAAGAGAGGGAGGGAGAGGGAGGAAGAGACTGAGCGAGCGAGAGATTTGAAAGACATATCACAGCTGAGTAAACCCATTGAAAAATAAATTAACAAATGATTGGAAGATTTAGCAATGCCTGTTTGATGGTGTTAAGGAGCCAATTGGGGTTTTGGTTGCTGTTTCGAAGGTCTGATAACGACCATATGTTTCATGTTAGAAAAGTGTTGTTTTCTTTCCTAGATCCACACTGAGTGTTTGCTGATGGAATGATGTACCCCATTGCTTCAGGAAAGGGGTGCTAGAATGGTTAGGTCAGTGTAACCTTGCTTAGCAGGGTTTGAGGGGTTAGAACTCCATGGTCTACCGGGGTGCTCTAAGGACCTACTTCAGCAGTGATTCTGTGCATCCTTGAGAGCTGTAAGGGCACTGATCCTATAAACTTGTCAATGAGCTTGTGGGATTTCATGCTTCCTGGGAGTCTATTGCCCTCCGAGCTGTGCACTGGCAATTCCGTGGCAGAGAAATAGGAGATTCTAGACATGAAGTCACATTTTGGATTTCGTTGCTTTGTTTTTGCTTTCCTTTTTAAATGTTGCATGCGGCCCTTCCAACGCTAGTCAGTAAATCTTATTTCTTTCTCATTTCTGTAAAAAGGGAGGGACTTTCCTACGGGGTGGATCATCATGGTTGATATCTGCCGGATGGAAAATCCCGACCGTATCTCTTTGTCTCTGGATGTCATCAACTTCTTTTCAAGTTCTCACTGAAACCACAGTTAGAACTGGCAGAGTACTTCCCGCTGATTTTTGAGAATATGTTTTTCTTTCTTTTTTTTTTAAACTTTATTTATTTAGTGTCCAGTGCTCTGCCTACATGTGTGCCTGCAGGCCAGAAGAGGGCACCGGATCTCATTACAGATGGTTGTGAGCCATCATGTGGGTGCTTGGAATTGAACTCAGGACCTCTGGAAGAGCAGTCAATGCTCTTAACCGCTGAGCCATCTCTCCAGCCTGATTTTTGAGACTGTGTTTGTCTTAAGGTGTGTGTCACAAATGCTCCTTCTTCAGTTATTACCAAGTCTTCTAACTCTCGTGTTGCAGAAGTTAGACACTTTCCAAACAGCTTATCGAACCATCTTGAAAAGGTTCCACCACCAGGCGGTGGTGGCGCAGGCCTTTAAACCCCGCACTCAGGAGGCAGAGGCAGGGGGATCTCTGTGAGTTCAAGGCCAGCCTGGTCTACAGAGTGAGTTTCAGGACAGCCAAGGCTACACAGAGAAACCTTGTCTCAAGAAGAAAAGAGAAGATTCTACCAGAGAATGAAAGTCCGATGTGTTCCAAATCAGGGGAACTTGAACTTGAGTGGAGTTGGATGGATTTCAAGGCTGTTGCATCCAGCTACTGAATTTGGCTGGGCCTGAATCAGGACGATGGATATATGCATACCTATAATCACGCATACTTTATGCACTACGGGACAGTGCACTGGAAAGGAGCTCCCCTTACATGAGTTTAGGGAGGGAAGACAAACAATCCCATGGCTTTCGACTTGGGAATCCAGTATCCATGACATTTGATATCCTGCAAGCAAGCACAGTATGGGGGTGTCCTGCTCTTTGTCACTTGTAAAAATCACTAAAGTAGAAGACGTGTAGACCCAGTGGTTCACTTTAGAGATAATTTAGCATATTACCTTTTAAAATGATTATTTTTCCGTTTATCAGTGTGTGCATGCGGGTGTGTGTGCAGGTGTGTGTGTTTGTGTGTTTGTGTGTTTGTGTGTGCAGGTGTGTATATGTATGTGTTTGTGTGTCTGTGTGTGCGGGTATGTGTATCTGTGTGTTTGTGTGTATGTGCATGTTTATATGTGTATGAATGTATGTCTATGTGTGTGCATGTGTGTTTGTGTGTATGTGTGCATGCATTTGTGTGTATGTATGTATGCGTGTGTGTATGTGTTTGTGTGTGTATATATGTGTGTGTATGTTTATATGTGTGTATATATATGTGTGTGTATGTATGTGTGTGTGTGAGAGAGTGCACATGTGAACATGTGGAACTAAGAGGTTGATACCAGAGGATTTCTTTGATTACCTTAGATATTGAGCCAGGGTCTCTCATTTGAACCCAGACCTGGAGATTCCGCTAGCTGGCCTAGCCTGCTGGCTCTGGGGTCTCCTGGACCCTCCACTTTGGCACTGCCAGGTACAGGGTTTGACAGCTTCACCTTTTAAAACTAATCTTTAGGGGCCAGGGAGGGGTCTCAGTGGGAAACGCACCTGCTAACAAGCGTGGAGAACCAGTTCAAATCCTCCGCCCTCACTTGAAATCTAGGCACAGTGTCACCTGTCCGTAATCTCAGCACCTGTGGGGGGCGGGCAGGCAGGTGGATCCTGGGAGATTGCTGGACAGCTAGCCTGCCCCAGAGCACAAACTCGGGGTTCAGAAGAGACGCTATCATATAAGAATAAGGTAGAGAGGTGATTGAGGAAGACACCTGGCAGCAACCTCTGGTCTCCATCATTGCCTGCGGAGTGAACACTGCCCCACCCCCGTGTGCGCAGACATGTGATCGAGTTACTGTAACATGAGGGGCCGGCTTGTTGGGTATCTGTTCCTGCCCGGTACCCCACAGATGGCAAGTCCCAGAGAAAATCAATCACACAGAGATCTCTATAAGTTATAAAGCTGATTGGCCCATTACGTCAGGCTTCTTATTAGTCCTTGTTACTTATATTAATCCATTATCATTATCTATGTTAGCCACACGGCTCAGTACCTTTCTCAGCTGGGCAAGTTACATGCTGCCTCTTCGGTGGTCTGCGCAGGAATGGCGGAGGGAGCTTCCTGCTTCCCAGAATATTCCTGTTCTCCTCGCCCTGCCTCTACTTCCTGTCTGGTTGACCCATCTATACTTCCTGCCTGGCCAATCAGCGTTTTATTAAAATACATGATTGACAGAATACAGACAATTCTCCTGCACCACACCCTGAAAAGTTCTACCCCTTCCCAAGAAACTCAGTATAAGCCCTGTATCCTGTTCATTTTGTAATGGCAAATCAATCCCACACCAGTTATGTTTTAAAGGGGCATTTATTTTGGGGGGTAAACTTACATGCACATAAACCGTCAGGAAAGGAGCCTAGTCGCTGGAGCAGGAGCCGGAACCAAGCACCGGAGCCGGAACCAAGCCGGAGCGGAGGCTTGCTGCTCTTCTTTTAAAGAGAAATATACCACGCCCCAGTGGGCTGGTATTTCAGCGGCTATTGGCTGACAGAGTGGAAGGTGCTCCCGCAGCAAGTTACCTTACGAAGTAATTATCTTAGGGTTTCTAGTGAAATTAGCACAGGAACTGAAGGAACATGGAGGAAGGAACCAAAGCAGAGGCCTTTGAGGATCGCTTCTTGCTGGCTTGCTTCTCAGGCTTGCTCAGCCCTACTTTCTTGTACAACTAAGGATTGCTTGCCTAGGACTGGCCCTACCCGCCCCCCCCCCACCCCTGTGAGGACAATCTAATAGAGGCATTGTCTCAACCAAGATTCCTTCTCATATATGTCTCGGTTTGTGTCAAGTTGACAAAAGACAACCAGTATACTAATGGACTTCATTGCAACAGTTAATATATTCACACATTATTTAAAGGGGAGTTTTAAGCAGAATGAGAGCACATATGTTATTCACTATATCTAGACCTATACAATACAGATTCATCTCATGACCTGGGAGAGGGTTAGGAATCAGAAGGGAGAGTTGAAAACGTCCCTGTTTGAGTAAAGCAAAGGATAACCAGACACTATAATCTACAGCTCCAGAGAAGCTAGGTGACAAGGAGGACCCTGGGAGGGACACATGGATTCCCCTGGGAAGGGGAAGTAGAGGAGATCTCCTGGGTAAACCGGGGCAAGTGGGAGGAGTGGGAAAGGGAAGGGGATGGAGGATGAGAACACGAGAGGACAGGGTGATCGAGGGGCTGAGAGGGAGAGAAATAAAGGAGAATCTTAATAGAGGGAGCCACTGTGGGGTTAGGGGGAAACCTGATACTAGGGAAATGCCGACAATCCATAAGGATGCCCCCAGCTAAGACTCCTTGCAATAGTGGAGAGGGTGCCGGAGCTGGCATTTGCTTGTGATCAGATTGGTGAATACCCCAACCATCATCATAGAGCCTGCGTCCAGTAACTGACAGAGCCAGAGGCAGAGATCCACAGCCAAGCTCCGGGAATCCAATCAAAGAGAGGGAGGAGGGACTATGTGAGCAAGGGGGATCAAGGTCATGAGGGAGAAATCCACAGAGACGGCTGAACCAAACTTGTGGGAATTCAGGAACACAGACCGACAGCTGTGGAGCCTCCATGGGACCAAATTAGATCCTCCATATGTGGGAGATGGTGGCGAAGTTTGGACTGTCTGAGGGACTCCTGGCAGCAGGACCAGGATTTATCCCTGGTCATGAACTGGCTGGTTGGAACCCATTCCCCATGGTGGGATGCCATGCTCAGCCTAATGCAGAGGCCAGAGGCTTGATCCTGCCCCAACTTAATGTGCCAGACTTTGTTGACTCCCCATGGGAGCCTTATTGGTCGGAAGGAGTGGATGGAGGGTGGGCTGAAGGGGAGGCAGGGATGGGGGGAGAGGTGGGAGAACTGTGGTTGGTATGTAAAATGAAATTAAAAAAAAAAAGGAAAATGGACCCGTTTGAAAATAGCCCAAACCTTCCAGCTACTGTGTGCCGTGCTGATTCAGTGGATGCTGAAACCGTGCACCGTGGCGCCTGCTCACACTGAGGGGGGCACTCAATTTGCCCAGTCATAGACTCTTCCTTATAGAAACACGCAGGGGTTGTTTCTTGCCCGTCCTAAATGCCGTTGTTAAATCGGCCATCAAGAACAATTGTCACAGGGCCTACCTATTAGGAGGACTGCAGCCGTGTTATGTGATCGTGTGTTCTTGGGATGAAAATGACAACTTTGAAACAGGTCACAGCCTGAAGGGGCTTTGAGGTGAGGGCCAGAAGAATAATTGACCGTAACTTAGAACAAAAGCCCAAATGCTGAACCAAGGAGAGCAGAATTAACTGTGTCGGGAGGAACTTTCAGGCCAGGTGTTGTGCCTGGAACAGAATAGGGGACAGGAAACACTGGTTCTCCCCGCCTTCTCTTTGATGTATGTGAACCGTTGCTTTCCGTTTCCAAATTGCATTTCGTTATTTTTGTGTGTATGGGTGTTTTACCTGCCTGTACGTGTGTCCCGAATTCATGCCATACCTGTAGACACCAGAAGAGGGCATCATATCCCTTGGAACTGGAGCCACAGAGGGATTTTTTTTTTTGCCACCACGTGTGTGCTGGGCACTCTGAGAGAGCAGTCAGTGCTCTTAACTGCGGAGCCATCCGTAACACTTGACATGCGAAGCTTTATATACAAAAATTATAACGCCATGGGTCAGACACCAAGGCAGATATGGATTTAGAGACCTTTCCTGCAGAGTGGTAAGTCAGAATGGGTCATTTGCACTAAAACATGTTTGACCAGCATTTACAGAACTGCTTATCGGTCTAGTGGGCAAGCTAGTTATTAAGAACAGATCCACACATCAATGCTAAACTGTAAACCTAACTCCCCAATGCTCCCCGGTAGTAGTGCAACAGCCACATCTCCTGAAGGTTCTTAGGTTCTGTTTCTGTCTTTGTTTCACTTGGCAAGATAAAGTCCTACCAGACTTTTGGTTTGTTTGTTTTTTGGAAACAGGGTTTTTCTGTGTAGCCCTGGCTGTCCTGGAACTCACTCTGTAGACCAGGCTGGCACCTAACTAAACTCATAGAGATCCACCTGCCTCTGCCTTCCGAGTGTTGGGGGTTCAAGGCGTGCGCCGCCACCACGGGGCTCCTATCAAATTTAAATGCAGTACTTAATCAAATGTCTCTTACACTTCTAAAGAGCATGAGGCAGGGGATGCATTTCCAGAACTCGAGACGGTGGAGGCTTCCGGGTGGTGAAGGGAACGAAAGTCCTGGGGAGGAGTTCACTGAAATACGAAACGTTTTAAGTCAATGCTTGGTTTAAAAGGTGAACATGACCTGAGTTCAGGTCCTGCTATCCCACAAGGTTCTATAAATATGGGAACACTGCTGCATCTTAAATGTTTACCACCTGAAATGACCTTAACTTCCTGACTGGAAAGACAGACATCTTTAGCAGAGCCGACTCACCCTTCCGGCTCCCCAAGCCACAGCCATCGACACAGCCCTTTGTTTTCCTTTTCTTTAAAGTTGATAACTAGCCGGCGCAGACATGAGGGGCTTCGGCCTGGATTCAGGCCATTCTCTGGGGCCTGGGAGTTCAGTCGCTGCTGCAGGCTGAGAAGCAGGCCACAGAGAAGCTGTCGCAGGCCCAGAAGTCAAAGAACCAGAGGCTGAAGCAGGTCACGGTTGAGCTGGGTAGTACCACCTACAGAGGACCAGAAGAGGTCACGGCCAAGGAAACCACAGCGCTGGGGTCCCAGGCAGAGGACACTCAGGAAAAGATTACCATCCTCCAGACGCAGAACGGGATGACCTCCTGGATAATCTAGGCTTTCCTATGTGTGCGCGTGCGTGCGTGTGCATGTGTGTGTGCGTGCGTGTGTGTGTGTGAGATCTGTCCAGAAATCCACGAAAACTACCTCTAAATGGGTAGAGGGTGAAAGCGACTGTTCTGGGGGTTGGCACTGGAGACACCCCATGCCGCAGGAGGTGCCCACCAGGCACTGAACTACTGCTTTATGTCATCCAGTTCCTGAAGAGCGGCAAATCTAGTACCTTTGTGTAGACTTGGTACTCACCTAAGGTCTGTCTTCTTACCTTGTGTGTCTCTTGTTTTGTTTTATTGTTTGTTTTTCAAGATAGGGTTTCCTTGTGTGGCCCCCGGCTGTCCTGGAACACACTCTGTAGACCAGGCTGGTCTTGAACTCAGCGTTCCACCTGCCTCTGCCTCCTGAGTGCTGGGGTGAAAAGCATGCATCATCTGCACCTGGCACCTTATGTGTCTTTAACAAGTATGGTTGTCTGTTTTTCTGTGTGTCTAGGAAAGCAACACGTTCTAATGTGGCCTTTTTCACTCTTAGTCTAGCAGGGAAAAGATTTTAAAAGTAAGCCTTGAGGGACTAGAGAGATGGCTCGGCTGTTGAGTGCCTACTGCCTTTGCAGAGGGCCCAACTCTGCCTTCTTTTTCTGTATCTCTGCTTGGTTTTCCTGCCTGGCTTCACACTGCTAAGCCATTGGCAAAACAGCTTTATTTATTAGTCAATATAAGCAGCATACATACAGAAGGATATCCCACATCATTTTCCCCTTTCTGTCTAAATAAAAAGGAAGGTTTTAACTTTAACATAGTAAAATTACATATAACAAAACAGGTTTTAAATAATAATCAGCTACGATATTTAGTCTATTTGTGTTAGGCAATTATTTCCTCTATTTTCAGCACTTGAGATTCTCTCTTCTGTCTCTTTTATTCTGCATTTATTCTCTTTTATACTCGCTTCTGTGGCTCCTGATCATTTTCTCATAATTTCCATAATCTCCTCATTTTTCATTTTCTTTATTGTCTCAATTTTAGTTTTCATGTCCTGATCAGTTTCTTTCATCTGTTTGATTGCTTTTTTTTTTTTTTTTTGGTTTTTGTTAAGGGATTTGTTGATTTCTTCCAATTTTTTTTGTTTGTCTTTTCCTTTATTTCTTTGAGGGGATGTTTAATTTCCTCTTTAAGGGCCACAAGCATCCTCCTAAAATTAATTTTTAGGTCATTTTTTTCTTGCCTCATCCGTATTTGGGATTTCAAGTCTTGCTGTTGTAGGGCTACTAGTTTCTGTTGGTGTCATGTTGCTCTTTGTGGTGTTGAGTGTGTTCTTACCTTTGTCTACCCATCTTTTTCTCTGATTGGTGTCATTGGGACCCTATCTTTGGTGATCACTCTTCCAAGTGCCAGTGAATCCAAGGATCAGATGGTTGCCCCTTTGGTGCAGTCAGGGCCATGGTTTCAGTCGCCCTGGAGGTCACTCAGAGATTGCTCAGTGCTCCTGGGGGTCGCTCTTCAATCCTGGGGGTCATTTGGGTCTCCTTGCACAGATGTTACTTGCTTGGGGCTGTTTCTGTTGAGGTTGATGCCTTGGGCTTGCTCGAGCAGAAGTCCCTGGCTCAGGCCTTCTCCCTCAGTGGTGGCTCCCTTGTACCTGTTCCTGAGGTGGTCGCTGCCTCAGGCCTGTTCCTGCAGATGTCCCTGGCTTGTGCCTGCACCAGCAGACATCACTGGCTCAGTCCTTCTCTTGTGGAGATAGCTGCCTCGGGCCTGCTCCAGCTGAGGTTACTGGCTCAGGCCTGTTCCCACAGATGTCCTTGGCTTGGGCCTGCTCCCATGGAGGTCCCTGGCTTGTGTCTGGTTCCACAAATGTCTCTGGCTTGGTCCTGCTCCCACAGAGGTCCCTGACTTGTGTCCAGTCCTGCAGAGGTCTCTGGCTCTGTAATAGATTTCTGTATAGTCTTTCCAAACATCCTTGGTGGTAGTTATCCTTCTCACCCCCCACCTTCCCTATCCTTTCAAACATTTCATTCTTATTTTTTATCTTATGTGTCTGGGTGTTTTGTCTGCATGTGTGTAGTGTTCCCTGGTGCCTACAGAGGCTGAAAGAGAGTGTCCGATCCCTTGGAACTGGAGTTACAGAGAGTTACGAGCCACCATCTGAGTGCTGGGTGTGAAACGCAGATCCTTTAGAAATGATGCTTTTAACCACCGGGCTATCCCTCCAGCCCCAGTTTCACCATTTGAAACATGCTGTGTGCTGAATGAAGATGGGGACTGGGAGCACAGCAGCCTCCACTACAATAATTCATATCCGTGTTCATTTCCTATGTATAAACACATATGTATTAAATAAATGGATATATAGACACATTTTAATATTTATAAAATTCAGAGATTTGAAATTAAGTTAACAACGCAATTTAGTAAAACGAGATATTGTATGCTGAGTAGACATTAAAAGCATAGGCTCTGGTTACTCTGGTGCTAGTATAGTGTCTCAGGATTGGAGAGGGTTCAAGCATTTGCTAGACAGGAATAAGAGGGCTAAGGCATTTTGAAACAGGGACCTTAAAATGTACCATTGGCTGTTTATGTAGGGAAAAAAAATCTGTTTAATGGTCTGACCCTGAAACAGCCCATTTTGTGTAAAAAAAAATCTAATGTTTTTGTTTTAAAGCTTTAATATACAGGTAGCAATGTTGTGTTAGCCAGGATTGAGTCGAGAAAAGGGAAAACAGACATGTACCAGGCCTTTTCTTTTTGGGTCACCAACCTGCTCCCAAATCATGATGCAGAGGCTTATTATTAGTTTTGAATGTTTGACCTAGGCTTGGGATGTTTCTGACTAGCTTTTTTTTTTTTTAACTTAAATTACCCTGTTTCTCTTTATCTACCGTTTGCCTCGGTGCTTATTATCTTTCTAACCTCTGCAAATTTTACTTTCTCTGCTTCTCTATGTCTGGCTGGCTTAGTGGCTGCCTGACTGCCTGTCCCTGTGTCTCTCTCTTTGTCTCCTTCTTCTTCTCTCGTTCTTATATCTTCTGAGCCTAGATTTCTCCTTGTATTTATTTTCTCTGTCTGCTAACCCTGCCTATCCTTTCTCCTGCCTCGCTATTAGCGGTTCAGCTCTTTATTAGACCAATCAGGTGCCTTGGGCGGACAAGGTGAAGTAAACGCAACACATTTTTACATTGTTAAACAAATGCAACACAAACAAATGTAACACACCTTTACATAGTTAAATAGTCCACAATACAAACAAATGTAATACATCTTTACATTGTTAAACAAATGCAACACAAACAAATGTAACACACCTTTACATAGTTAAATAGTCCCACAATATAAACAAATGTAACACATCTTTACATAGTTAAATAGTCCCACAATATAAACAAATGTAACACACCTTTACATAGTTAAATTGTCCCACAATATAAACAAATGTAACACACCTTTATGTAGTTAAATAGTCCACAATATAAACAAATGTAACACACCTTTACATAGTTATAGTCCACAATATAAACAAATGTAACACACCTTTACATAGTTAAATAGTCCCACAATAGAAACAAATGTAACACACCTTTACATAGTTAAATAGTCCCACAATAGAAACAAATGTAACACACCTTTACATAGTTAAATAGTCCCACAATATAAACAAATGTAACACATCTTTACATAGTTGAAATAATATTCTACAACAAAGACCACATTCTTTTTTTTTTTTAACACAATAATGTTGAGAATCACTTATTAGTGTTAGAGAGCTGAAGAAAGCAGTGGGTAGAGACACAGTTGTAGTGATAATTTGTGTTTTAACAAAGCTTGCCTGAAGATCAGAGTGCAGAGCTAAGCCACTAGGCACCAGGTGGTGGTGGCATGCACCTCTTTAATCCCAGTATTTGGGACCTCATGCCTTGAATCCCAGCACTAGGAGGGAGGTAGAGACAGGAAGGGATAAGACCGGGCAGAGAGGGAATATGAGATGGGAGGAGACAGGAGCTCTGGTGCAGTCTGAGGTTAGTGGAGACAGTTGCAGTCCAAGGATGCATTCCGAGGATGCAGTCTGAGGATGCAATTCAAGGATGCAGTCTGAGGGCAGGATCGCCCTTTCAGGCTGAGCATTGGTAGAGGCAAAAGGCTCTCTAGTGGCTGGCTGCTCTGCTTCTCCAATCTCTCAGCTTTCACCTTTTTATTATTAAGAACAATTAGAATATGTGCTATATTTGGCACCCAGCTTTTGGAGTACAAATTTACAAAAAAGCAGCTTGACTGTGGCTTTACAGCCACTGGCATAGGTCGGAGCTACACACAGCTGGAGTCACCACTGTGTCCGCTAGGTTTCCCCCTCTTCTCTCCTGTTTTACGACAACGAGACATGTCTGCTCCTAGCAGCACCAATCTACTTCAGAGAAGACAATGGGCATTGAAGAAACTTCACATGGAGTTCACTTTCCTTGTGGCAAAAGTCAGCCACTGGGCAAGAAAATGCCCTTGCCTGGACTGCTAACAGTATGCTGTCCTAATTGGACAATCAGGACACAAGAGAGTGACTGCCAGACATTGTCAAGACAAGGCAGGACAGCTCTTCAGAACATCTTTTTCACAGAAAAGTCTGTCAGATACTCCTGTTCTGTAGGCTGAAGATGGATGTCCCAATGTTGCAGAGGAACCCTGGGCGACTGTCCAGGCAGCCAGCTGTTTCTCCATTTCTCACAGTTCTTGGAAATCATTTACTTGCATTTCCTGCTTATTTAGTTAAAAAATTATTTCCTTCTTGGGTCTCTGAGGGAGCTGAAGACTAGATCATTAGAGTTTTCCTTGTTTGCCAGACTCAGAAAAGAAATTCACTAAGGAAATATAAAGGTTGAGAGATATAAAATGATAATTTTGAGTTTAATAATTCAAGTTAGAATAGAAAGTGAATTAGGTACAAGACTTTGGACTCATCAAGATAGGATAAATACTGGAGTATTTTCTCTGAATTTGTCAAATGCAAACGGACTAGACATTTGTTGATATACTTATTGCCTGTATATAGTTAATGTAATTATTATATGCAGTTTTTCTTATATTAGTTATAACCTTTTTTATTTTAGACAAAAGGGGAAATGTAGTGATACTTTGTGTTTTAACAAATAAAACTTACCTTAAGATCAGAGTGCAGAGCTAAGCCACTAGAGGCCAGGTGGTAATGGCTCACACCTTTAATCCCAGTACTTGGGAGTCCCATGCTTTTAATCCCAGCACTAGGGAGGTGGAGACAGGAAGGGATGCGGCTGGGTGGAAAGAGGAATATAAGGCAGGAGGAGATAGGAGCTCACTGCAGTCTGAGGTTTGGTATAGACAGTTGCAGTCTGAGGATGCGGTCTGAGGTGCAGTCTGAAGCAGTTCTGCCACCACAGAGCTTGGAGGAGAGGCCTCTTTCCTAGTCACCTATACTCTTCTACCTAAGAAGTCTGAATCCAGTTTTGAGTTCTTTGTCTATCTCTCTTACTTTAGTCATTTTAAAAAGTATGTTTTTAATAGAATAGAATCACTTCACTTCCCCCTTTCCTCCCTCCAACCTGTCCCATGCCTCAAGCTGATAGGCTTTTATTTTGAGTATTATTTTTACATACATATGTATACAAAATATATAAGCACAACCTATTGAGTCCATTTTTTTATTTGTGTATATGGTTTCAGGGCTGGACATTTAAAATTATAGGTATCCATAAGATAGGCGTGAAGGTTCACACCGTAACCCTCAGGGGCCAGTGCAGAGAATTGTCATGAGTTAGGGGCCAGCTTGAACTCCAGAGTGAGCTTCTTTCTCAAAAACCCAAAACAGATAAAGTCGCTTCTGTAAATTTCTACAATGCTAAGACATGCTGCAGAAACTCTAGAACAGACAGTCCTCTCTGTACCCACAATGCTCTCCTTGTGGAAGTCAACCAATTTCCTGTTGGTAGCTGGAATCCGCTACCCACCCAGACCAGGAACCTCTTCTTTGTTGCTCCCACAGCCTGAGGAAGTTGATGTGGCTGAGTATTGGTCTTGACTTACAAATCAACAAAGCCATACCTTTGATCCCTGCTAGAAACACCCATTTGTTGGGAATTAAGACCTCTGACCCCACAGACCTCAAGTTACAGGCACTAGAAATGACAGCAGCATGAAAAAACTCTCAGTTAATGACGAGGTGAGACACTTCTATCCCCACCACCACTGTTCTTAATCCCACACTTGATTCTTGGATCTGTGCATTTTGGGATAAACATTGCTATATGAGGTATGTTGACTTAAAGTATGCACAAGACCCTCTACTTTTAAGAGGGAATGCGAATGTTTATTGGGCTTTTTTTTTATTTGGCACCAGAACTCAGTCTTAGAGGCCATTCTATCATGTGTCCAGGTCAGCTCTATCTATCTGGTCTGAGGTCAAGGATAAGACTGGCAAATCCTATTTGTGTGACTCCACTCCTGTATTTGCTTTGCTGTATGCAGATGGAAGTTTCTGTCCTGCCTAGTTCTACAGCCATTCAGTCCCAAAAAACACACAGAGGCTTATTTTAATTATAAACTGTTTCGCCGATTGCTCAGGCTTATTGCTAACTAGCTCTTACAACTTAAATTAACTCATAATTCTTATCTATGTTTAGTCATGTGGCTTGGTACCTTTCTTAGTAAGGCATTCTCATCTTGCTTCCTCTGTGTCTGCCTTGTGACTGCATCTCTTCCTTTCCTCTTCCCAGAATTCTTCTAGTCTGGTTGCCCTGCCTATACTTCCTGCCTGGTTACTGGCCAATCAGCATTTTATAAAACGAATATGAGTGACAAATCTTTATAGTGTACAAGAACATTATCCCACAGCAACTGTAAAATGGGTTCCTTGCAAGGGAATAATATTATGGAGACTATCATAGGTCTAAACTATGTTCATAGGTGGAGGTACTGTCAGAAACATTTGAGCCTAGAAAGGGAATCAATATCTACACTATATACCTACTTTATTGAAGATGAATAACTGTCCCTCTATGATATTAAGGTGGCAAGTTCAGTATAACCAACTGGCACCAGGAAACTAGTTTCTTTTGGAAATAAGAACTCATTGATTGATTTATGGTGTCAGATGTTGGCCTTATTACACAGAAGCCCATGACATTGAACTTGTGCATGGACTCCAGTTCTGAGTCTATGATTCTGTTTATTTTAATTTATTAATTTCATATTGGTAGAGTATGAGTTTCCCAGACTGTCCTTAAGTTTCTGATCCTCTTGTCTCAGCATCCCGAGCATCCAGGACCACAGGCACCCACCACCACTGCCTCAGCATCCCGAGTATCCAGGACTGCAGGCATCTACTACCACTGTCTCAGCATCCCAAGTGTCCAGGACCACAGGCACCCACCACCACTGTCTCAGCATCCCGAGTGTCCAGGACCACAGGCACCCACCACCACTGCCTCAGCATCCTGAGTATCTAGGACTGCAGGCATCTACTACCACTGTCTCAGTATCCCGAGTGTCCAGGACCACAGACACCCACCACTTCTGGCCACTATGGTTACTTTGAGACTGGCACATTTGAGTCGGTGGAGAAGAGGCCAGTCTCAGACCTTCTGAGCAGTGAACATTGCTGTGGGATACAGACACCCTCACAAGAAGGATGGACGTTTTTACCCACGTAGCTATCTAGCCTCCAGGTCTCCTTTTCTCCCATCTCTGCTGTTTTTGTAGGCTGCTGACAATTTCCTAAAATAACCCTCAGTCATCGGTGAACAAATCCAAATGGATGCCTCTGCCCACCCCTCGAGCCAGCCAATGATGCTCAGTTTGCCAGCCAGAAATTACCTGCCCTGGAAGCTCTCCTTCACCCCCTCATCAGGAGCACTCCTCACTGGCACGGTACGGGTGGAATTGCCAGCTTGTGCGCACACACGGAGAACTGGCTACAATTTAAAACCCTTCCACTGGGTTCTTCCAGGAGACAGAGTGCCGGGAGTAATTACCAAGTGAAGCTGAGCTACCTGCTAAGGCAATCTGCACTTTTTGAATCTGCTCAGTCGCTTCTGGGTTTGTACTTAGTCTCGTGGCTGGGTGGGCCAGACATACCCCGTTCATGAAGAGCAGCCAAGGCTGCAAACTTGATACTTCATGATTAGCCAGTCAGACTCAGTAAGCCAGGCTCCTTTTCTCAAACGGATTAGTTATCTGCAGAGGAGGGGATGGCTTGCTTTGGAACTAAAGTCTTCTTGATAGTTCTTTTGACCAAGTTCACCAGAGTCTTCATATAGTATTCTTATTTGCTACAGATCTTTCAAATATTCCAGTATTTGCTTACTCTGAGTTAAAAGGTCCTTCTGTAGCACCATTTTCTTTCTTTCATTCCAAAGAGCCTGCTTTATGGGTTTCTTGGTAAATAGGTCAAAGCATACATTTTGATGTAATATGTATTGCTTTCAAAATCCAAAGGGATACATACAGCAAGCATAACATCGCTTTTGTTAGTGGTGTGCTCTCATTATTTATTTATTTATTTATTGGTTGCTAATAATGCAGTACCACAGATATGCTATGTTACAGAGAAAGGAGGTTTCATTTTGGCCCAGGGTTCTGGAGGAGCTGCCTCTAGTGACAGCCTTCTTGCTGGCAGAAGCAGGCGAAGGGTGTCACCCAGCAAGACACGGGGAGTCTGCTGTGTCTAGGGATCTGTCTGGTCCCCTCCCACTTCTTAGACAGGCACTAATAATCCAACCACGAGGCCCCAGCCTAATGGTCTTCTCTTCCTCCAGTCCCCTTGAGATATCACAGGAGGATCAAGTTTCCACCCTCTCAGAGGGAAGCAAAATTTAACAGGCAGAGCCATAGGGAACACTCAAACTGACAGGGAGCAACAATTTGTTTTTAGTTCTCAAAGGACAGCCTGACAGTGGCCAAATCCCTGGACCGCCAGAGACTCGAATAAAGCGGCCGATTCCCTGGGGTGTATAGCCCACACTCTGGCACACATGGGTCTTACTAAGGCATCTCAAACCCTCGCTTCCCGTTGTCCGATCCAAACGGCTGAGGTGTCTTTAGCACACCGACCGTAGCGAGCTTCTGTTATATAAGCAAGACTGTGAAGGTGAACTCGTGGGCGCAGGCCATACAAGTTGGAATGACTTAAAACGATTTGCTCTCCCGATAGACATACGCTAGGCACCTAGCTCCGTGTCCATTTGTTGGAGTAAAACAGCACTCGCTGCAACCGGCGCTGCTCTGGCTCAACTTCACAACAATTTGTCGTGAAATTCGGCAGTCCCTCTGCCAGCAGCACCGGCCAAAGGTGAGTTAAATGGGGCGTACATTGTGCTACCCCGCCCCCTGCATCTCCCACACGTTTTTATGGCGGTGCTAATGGCTAAATGCTGCAGGATTCAGTATTACCTCCTTTCTTCGAGACTCTGTAGCTATCGAGTCTGCATCTTCCCGTTATATACTCAAGAAGAGACCACGTGTGTAATTATATTATAGGCCTGGGGTGATTGATACCTGCATAAAAACTCCACGTGTCCCCGCTGCCATCCGCCTCGATTTGATTGGTGGGTGGGGGTGGGGTAGGTGGGTCCTTGGAATCTCAGGAACTAGCGGGAGTTTAGAAAGTGTCTAATAATTACAGAAACAGGCCGGCGTCTTCCTTTCCCTAGTGCTAGGCCACCCTAGAAAATGCAATCACGTTCCTTTGAGGAGAATTTGTAGGATATATTTACAGCAGTATTTAGGGCTCCCCGAAGCGGACTAACGTCTTCACTCTAGCGGTTCTGTGTCTATGACCTGGCTTCGTGTGGAGACTGACTGGGACACTCTATCGTGAAGACACAGCCAGGTTTCAGGGGCCAGGCCTAGGGGTTTGCCTGCTCTAAAAATCAGGGGGCGTTTCAAAGTCTCCCCACATATTCTAGGTTTGCCCAGGGCACTGCCAAAGAGCAAACTTTATTGCGTTGTCTCCACTGCGCATGGTCATGGGGTCACGTATGGCTGACGTCACCCCAGCATCCCACTGTAGCAGGATCCAGGGGCCAGCTCAATGGAAGCGCCCCCCCATCTCTACCCACCCCAGCATCCCACTGTAGCAGGATCCAGGGGCCAGCTCAATGGAAGCCTCCCTCTCCCTCTCCACCTGTTACAGAGTTTTTCTGCTGTTGCCCTCACTAACATATTACACAGCATCTTCATGTAAAGATACACATATAAAGACGCCTTGACAAGGAAGTCCAGACTCTCTGGATAGGCACTAATGCTAGTGTAGCCAATATTTTTCTTTTTATTAGGTACACGAGCAGTCCAAATTTTGCAACATCTCGCCTATGACGGCACCATTAATTGTGTGTGTGTGTGTGTGTGTGTGTACACATGTATGTCAAGGTACACATGAAGTTGAAGGATAGCTTTAGGCAGTTGGTTCTTCCCTTCACCTTGTTTTTTGCGCTGTGTGTTTCAGGCTAGCTGGCCTGTTCTCCTTGTCCTCACCTGGGATTACAGATGCCTGCTGCCCTCACATCTGGTTTATATGGGTTCTGGGGCTCAAGCCCGAGAGTTGCCAGGCTTGCAAGGCAAGTGTTTCTAACCAGAGAGCCATTTCCACGGCTGTTTTTTGTGGTTTTGTTTTGAGTCAGCGGTCAGGTTAGCTTTAAACTTGATGTAGCTCAGGATGACCTTGAACTCCTGACCTAGTGTACAGTTCTGAGATTCCGGACTCTCTGCTCTAGACCTTTGCGTTGCTGAAACTACCCATTCAGATTGCTCTGCCTAGGTGGTGCTCTCAGCCACAATGTATCTGCAATGTTACTGCTTTGTCTTCTAGCAGGGCTGTGCTGTATGTATTATTTACCTGTTGAAACGCGCGGCAACTGTATCTTTCCATTTGTTTTACATTTATTATCTAATTAGGGCAGGATATTGAATTCTAAAATAAATTTGTGTAAGTAGATAGTATTATGTTTGAATTTCAATTCAGGACAGAGACGGCAATGTTAAAAGGACTACCTACTATTTCTTTGACAGAAAGCGTCTTCTAGGATTATGATCCTCTCCCTTCCAATGGCAGCCTGCTGTGACAGCACACGCCTGGGAAGAAGAAATAGCGAGACAGAGAGTTCAAGGCCAGATTGCCAGCAACTTAGCAAGACACCATGGGGGGGGGGGGAGATGGGGGGGGAGGTGGGTGGGCGGGGCATCGAGTCTGACTCAGAACTCATGTGTGTGCTTATCCATGGTGACCCAAAGCAGATCTGGAGCGAGTCTGTCACATTACAGAATTTCTTCTCTCTCTTTTGGAAATACGATCATATTTAGTTGGAGAATTTCCTGTCCTATTTACTTATAAACCTATGCAAGTTATTAGCAAACAGTTTACTGAATAACGGCATGGAGTGGCCACGCACACACACACACACACACACGCGTGCGCGCACACACACACACACACACACAGACATACACACAGTCTGTAGAACAGCAGCATGGAGGGACCACACACACATACATACAGAGAGAGAGACACCACATTCACTCTGTGGAATAGCAGCATGGAGGGGCCACACACACACACACACACACACACACACACACACACATTCTGCGTAATAACAGCATGGAGGGGACACACACACACACACACACACACACATTCTGCGGAATAACAGCATGGAGGGGACACACACACACACACTCTGCGGAACAGCAGAATGGAGAAGCCTCACATCAGACAACCTGTGTTGTGTTTGAGAAGAGTCTTGGGAGCAATGGCTTCATGGGGTGTGTGTGTCTGCTTATCCCTGGTCGCCGAGGAGGGGGACCCCAGAGGGTGCTTCCTCAGGCCCCCTTTCTGTACGAATTGAACCACGACCTGAGGGGTGAAGCAGAGTAGCATTGGGATGTCCCTGTTGACCAGGCAGAGCGGGTGGATGACACCCAAGGGTGTCGAACAACTGCCGTCACTCCCTTCTCCCATGAAATCTTCGGGGAGGCCCTGCCAATGGGGAGGAAGAACCAGAACTGGTTTGTGAGGGAACTGTAGAGGAAAGCGTTTTAGCTTCACCCGGGCACTCCAGCTCGGATTTGTTGTTCAACCGTTCTGAAGACTTGCTCCATAGTCTACTAAGGTGCCTATGGCTGCCAGGGAGTGCCCTGCCTCTTGTTTGCCTGCTTAACTCTTCCCTCTGGATCTTAGCTTCCCCCCCTCTCACAGACGCCTGTCCGGTCTGGTCTCTTCCTTCTTAAGTGCCCCACCTTGTGGCCCCTTATTTCAGTTCGAAATTATATGAATCAGCAGTGACCATCTGGTTTATGGGAATGTCTTACTTGAGGTTTCTATTGTTGGGATAAAAAAATGGTCAAGCTGGGCAGTTGTGGCGCATGCCTTTAGTCCTAGCACTCGGGAGGCAGAGGCAGGGGGATCTCTGTGAGTTCGAGGCCAGCCTGGTCTACAAGAGCTAGTTTGAGGACCGACTTCAAAGTTACAAGAGAAAACCTGTCTTGAAAAACCAAAAAGAGATAAAAAACCAGCTGGGCGGTGGTGGTGCACGCCTTTAATCCCTGCACTCAGGAGGCAGAGGCAGGCGGATCTCTGTGAGTTCGAGACCAGCCTGGTCTACAAAAGTTACAGAGAAACCCTGTCTCGAAAAACCAGAGAGAGAGAGAGAGAGAGAGAGAGAGAGAGAGAGAGATAAAAAACAACTTATACTTCCGCTATCACATCACTGAAGGAAGCCAGGGCAGGAACTCGAGGCGGCAGGAACATGGAGGCAGGAACTGCAGGCCATGAGGGAAACGCTATTTACAGGCTTGCTTCTCATGCTCAGCTTGCTTTCTTACACATCCAGGACCACTCAGCCAGGGGTGGCACCACTCACAAAGAGCCGAGCCTTCTCACACTGAGCATCAGCCAAGAAAATGCCCCATCAGCTTGCCCCTAGGTCAATATCTGGGGCGGGCATTTTCTTAACGGAGGTTCCCTCTTCTCAAATAGCTAGAGTCTGTATCCAGTTGAGGTAAAAACTAGCCAGCACAGTATCTTACTTGCTTATGGCCCGTTTTCCCCACGCCCAGCCACTGCCTGGATTAATAAGTATTTCCCCACATCTCAGAAGTACTTCCTATGAATTGCCACCCCTGGATTAGAAACCCCTGCGGCTGGACAGCAGTCTTCTATCTGTCGGGGAAGCAAGACAATTTACAAACTTGTAGGAATGATTCAGCCAGGATTGTGCAGCAATTTAGAACTGCTTTTTTTTTTCTTTTTTCTTTTCAGTACCACCTCCAGCCCCAAACCCAGGCTACCAATTTAGGGTAATGTGTGGCTTAGCTAGGAGGTGGCTGCAGAAGTTGAAATGAAGGGCCAGAGCCCCTGTTCCTCCCGCCCCTGTGTGTTAAGAGAAACACTGGAATCGTGAGCCCAGGGCCTCCTTATGTTAAACAAAGGGACGGTCTGCAAGGCGGCCAGGTGGCAGAAATTTGGAGCTTTGGAGCAATATGATTAGGGTAGAGTTTTAGGGAAAAAGGGGGTGTGACGCAGTCTCCAGGGTGAAAGTTGGTGGCCCGCTAGTCGCAAGCTTTCTGGGCCCCCGGGGTGTGTCTGCGAGGGTTTGCCCAGCAGTCGCGCGCGCGTGGGTGGGATCGCCGGGGAGGGTCGCCGTTGTCAGCTCCCCCCTACGCCCCCTACCCATCCCGGGGCTTCTGGCCGAGCGGGGTGCAGGTGCGGGAGGGCGCCGGGGCCGCGGGCTGCGAGGAGCGGCTGCGGGCGGCAGGAGGCAGCGTCGGCCCGGGCGGCGCGAGGGAGGCAGCGCGCGGTGATGTCAGTGGCGGCCCAGCTGGCAGCGGCCGGCACTTCCTGTATAAAGGCGGGCGGGCCGGGCTGCGACTCCCGCGAGCCGGGGTTGGGCTCCGGGCGGTTGGCGGCGGCGGCCGAGCAGCGGGAGGGCTGTCACATCGGGGAACCGGGCTCCCGGCGCGATCCCCGGGCTGTCCCTTCCGTCGCCCCGGCGCCCGGCGGCGTGACATCTGCGGAGCGGAGACCTGGATGCGCGCGCGCGCGCGGGAGCGGAAGAATGGCAGTGCTCAAACTCTGCGACCAGGTAGGGGCGCAGGGCGCGGAGAAGGGGGCGCGGCGGGCGCCGAGCGAGCGGAGCGCGCCCGGAGCTGTTTACGCGCAGGGCTGGAGCGTGCACGGCCGGCCGCGGGGCTCGGCTCCCGCGCAGTCTCCGCCCTGGGCCGTCGCAAGTGCGCGTTCGCGGCTGGAGAGGGTCGGCGGGCTGCGGGAGTGGCCGCCGTGATGAGACTGGGTCGGGGGGGGGGGGCGGGATGCGGGCGGTCACCGCACCGATCGGGGGAGGGGAGCCCCGGGCCGTGCTGCGCAGTCGGGAGCACTCAGCCTGGGGCTGTCCCGGGGAAGGCTGCCCACGGGGTCAGGAGGAGGAAGGTGGACGTCGGCAGAGAGGCTCGCGGCTCCTGAGCTCTCCTGTGCCAGGCAAGAGTCTGGCCCGGATCCCCGCTCCGGTGGGGTCGGTTGTCTTCATCCGTTGGTTAGGACATCTCGACTTCCTCTTTAGTTGCCCAGAGGCTGGGTGTGGGTGCGGGATGGGGGTGCTGAGAGCTGAGAGACGCGCGCTCAGTTCGGATCTCCCCGGAGGAGGTGAAGTCAGGTCCCAGGGTGAGCTTGCAGAGGCTAGTTCCTCCATCAGCTTTGTTGCTTTTCTGACCGAGATGTCACACCGGGCAGCCCTGGAGTTCTGCTTGAAGTCATGGGATTTTTTTGTTGAATCCCATTGACAGTCCTTGCTACACGTCTGGGTCTTTGACACTCATGGAAGCCCAAGCAAGTTGCGAGACAAAACAAAACAAAAAAACCCAAAACCCCCAAACCTCTTTGTAACTCTTTCCATGGGAGAGGGGAGCGAGGGGAGACCATGTTCCTCCAGGCCCGGGTCTACTCATCCTCAGTGAAACTGTTTTGGGGTCTTGGTAACAGAGAGGCAGTCTTGACTCTGACACATGATGCCAGACAGGCCAATCCTCGCTATTGAACATCTCAAACTTCTTTGGAGGTGTCTTGCGAGTTAGTACCCCGGCCAGAAGGTCCTGCAACTTCAATACAGCCCAACCCACTGCAGGAGTGATCCCCAGTGATTTGTTATGCCCTTTGGATTGAATTTGCTTCAGCTTCTTGTCGTCCTTACAGAGTTACTGCCCCCTCTCCCTTCCCCTCCCCCACCCCATTCAGAACTCACTGAGTTGAAAAACGCTGTTAAATTTAGCAGGGAGAGCAACTGCTAATTGGGGGCGAACCTGCCCCTCCTCATTGGCTCCTGAGCAGCCAACGCGCTTGTAAACTGATATTAGGATTTTCCCCTAGCCTTCGTTCACGATTTTCCGCCAACTGTTAAGACAGTTGCTTGCTTTAAGTCTTACATTGTTTTGAGTCTGGGTCCTGTCAACGTGGACGGTACGCATACTTCCCTTCTGTTAATTTCTAAACAACGTGGTTCTAGTAGGCATGGTTACGTTATATATAGTAAAGGATTTCGTGCAGAATTTTCCTTCTAGCGATGCAAATCACCTATCCTGAATGCCTTAGCTTCTAAGTGACCGAGAGAAGAAACAAGGCTGCCTCAAGACCCTCTGCTGTTGGCTGGTGGTGGTGTCGCCTCCCAAGCTCGGCTTGCAGCAGAGATCTGAGGCCTAGAGACACCTCCTTCCTTTGGGCAGCTGTGTTGAAGTCGGGTAGGGGAAGGCACGCTCTTCTAAATCACATCAGCCCTGGTGAAGCTTGTGCTGCTGGGTTCACCCCCACAGGATGTTAGTCTCAGGCTTCAAAGATGTCTATCTGTGGAAACGCTTCTAAGTCCATACCCTCTGTTTCCCCAGTAAACTACAATTGCCGCCAGGGAGAAGAGATAGAACTTCCATTGGCTTCTGTCTCCTGACAGATAGAAAGAGCCCAGGAGTTCCGTGACCCCAGAACACCTGAACCCACCAGGCTGTTTAGGGACCAGGCCAGAGGAAGACTGGGTGGGGTGGTGGTAGGGCGGGGCGGGGTGTCAGTGGTGAGCCAAGATGGTTTCTGTGTTTCTTTGGGTCCAGGAAGTGTGTTCTCTCTTACCTTATATAGTCTTGCTTTTTGTTTTGAGGTGTGCTTCTTAGCTGTTGCTTCTGATCTTCATCCACTCCTGCTAACGACCCTTTGATTAAGCTTCTTCTAGAAGAGCTTTGCCCTGGCACTGTGGAGAGAAAGACACCGGCACGGAATCCTACTTCAGTTGGTGGTGGAGCGGCTTGCTCTCTACCTAGGGATGGCATACAACCCTCTCGGCCTCCCTCTTCCTGGTCTGCTCAAGGCCTACTTGCAAGGCAAATCTTTTATTTTTTTTTTAATATTTATTTATTTATTATGGATACAATATTTTTGTCTCTGTGTCTGCCTGCAGGCCAGAAACGGGCACCAGATCTCATTCCAGATGGTTGGGAGCCACCATGTGGTTGCTGGGAATTGAACTCAGGACCTTTGGAAGAGCAGACAATGTTCTTAACTGCTGAGCCATCTCTCCAGCCCTTGCAAGGCAAATCTTGACTTTTGGCGACAGCTCTGGGGCTTTTGGTTTGAGAACACATTCTTGCCACTGATAACTTCCAGTTCTCTCGCTGTGATTTTGGATGTCCTTGAGGTGAGAGGTGATCACCGGTGACAGTTTCTGGCCTACCAACCCCAAGGCTGGAACTGGCTGGGTGGTGGTGGTCGCTACTTCAACAGCCAATCCTGCAGTGGCCTCTGAGTCAAGCAGGGGAAGCGATGTGTCTTTTCTAACTGTTTTGGGAAAGCTGAAAAGAAACGGGGGAAGGGAGAGGCTGCTGTGGTTTTTAGTCTTCTGCTGTGAAAAGGAACTGGGAGCCACTGCTGCAAACATGCTCCACTTAGCACTTCTGCATTTGAAAGTCTGCCCTTCCGTCATTCCCCCCCCCCCCCCCATTCTGATAGTGTTTTGGGACCATTTTAGTTTGCCCAGGACTGAGGGGGTTTCCCAGCTTTTGGTGGTAAAACCAAGACAGTCCATAGCAACTGGAGGCATTGGTTGCTTCTCCTCCGCCACATTGTTATTCAACTATGTAATTAATACAGTCCTAGGCCCATTTCCGCCTAGGTGGACATGAAGGCATTTGTTTACATCTTGGGAGAACCGAGATAATCATAAGGTTGGAGTGGCTTTCATCATGTCCAAATAGCAATGTGCTTAGCTGAAAATAAGCATTCACGCGGCCTTTTTGCAATTGGATTTAATACTTTTCTACGGAACTTGTAGGGCGAATTCCTTATGCAGAGAGGGATAAAGGGCTGTAGAGATTTCAGCTTACGGCAGCATCAGCTTGGCTCTTTCCTTCAGTTTTTTTCCCCTTTCAAAGTTCCATAGCCAGGCTGGCGGACAGTGTCCTTGCCCATGAAAGGTTTGCTTTTCTGCCGTGAGTTTGCTAACGACAGCAGAACCGCTCTCTGGTTTGGAGAGCCTGGTAGATACATGCTTCAGCACTTGGCCCTTTCCGAGCGTCCCGCCTGGAGGCCTTCTGATTTAGCTTCTCCTCGCCAAGTCCTAGCTCACCCACCTCCTTGCCAAAGGCACCGTCTGGCAGCTGTGGCCAGAGACTAGAAATCCTGAACCTTTGAAAACAGGATTTCTGGCCACAGCGTGGGGTATTTGGACACATTTTTATCAGACTGTCCTAGATTTTTCCAGCCACCCTGGATGCACGGGTCTGCGAGCCAACACTGCCCGTGCTACAGGAGCGAAGGAGGAAAAGAACAAATTTAACTTTTGGACTCTGTTCTGGTCACCCGTGACCCAGTGGTACGGTTTTGGGAGTGTACCTGCTGGCCGGCCTTTCATGCCCTGCGCCTAATCATGGCATGTACCCTGGGCCTTTGCGGTGGTGAATCATCTCTTAATCCTCAGTCACCCTAGGTGGATGGTGCGGCTGTCAATCCTGCTGGATGGGCGAGGACACAGGAACAGGGAGGGAGGTTGATGGACTTGTTCAGGTCACACACCCAGAGAGCAGTTGAGGGCAGTGACCTCCCCTGCCCGTCTGATTGCATAAGTGGGGTTCTGATACAGGTCATACTTTTCATAGCTGACCGGGGAGCAGCAGGTACGGAGCTGCGGGGTGGGGGAGCTCTGCAGAGCATTTGCGGGTGGGGGTCAGAGTGAGGACCTGCTCTGAGGCCTCTGTCCCTGACTTCCCGTCCCTGGCTTGTCCCATTAACCTTACCACCCCTGCACCCACCGAGTGATGTGTTAGAACACGTTGATTCTTTTCTTGATTGTTTATTTTTGTACAACGTGGGAACTTTTAATCATCAACACTGGGCCACCTTAGGAAACCAGAGAGCTGGACCAGCAAATGGCGAGTTTGAAGCCTCCGTAGTCAGTTGAAATAACTGCCCTTGACATCTTAGATACGCTTCCTTTAAGGGTCCCTTTAGCCAGGTACGGACCTAACACTTCTGTGTGATAGCAGCAGTATCTCTCGTTGTGGATGTCTGTTTTCTAGACCAAGGACTTTTCGAAATAAAGAAATGCGTCCCTTAAATCCCTTACTGCCTGCTTCGGGATAAATGAAAGTCCGGCCCAGAATAGATGGAGCCTCCTTTCTGAAAAGAATGCGCTAAGTTTCACTTCTCCTATTCTCAGAGGAGAGTGAACAGAAGCCCAGAGAGACACGGTTCTTATGCAAGACGCAGAACTGACACATCCTGAGAAGGTTTCTATCTCAGCAACATAAATACGTAGATGTATTAACTTACGGTGCTTAATGGCTAGTATATTTCCAATGGAATGTTAAATTATTTTAAACATGTGTAATTCTTTAATTTTTTTGCATTTAAAAAATTTAAGGCTTGTATATGTGTGTGTGTGTGTGTGTGTATGTGTGTGTGTGTGTATCATGTTCCTGCATATGTGGAGGTCAGAGAACAACCTGTGGGCATCTATTCTTCCACCGTGTGGGTTTTGCATCACGCTTAAGTTGCCAGGCTTGGTGATGGGTGGTTTTATACCTCTGCAGCCACCCGGCCAGCTCTGCACAACTTCCTATAAGCCAGACATCTGATAATGCTGTGCTTTTCGAAGTTAAGACATGGCTCTTATAGAGGGCGACGGAGGTGGCCCAGTGGGGAAAGCTTCTGCTGTAGAAGGCTGACAGCTTGGCTTAGATCACAGGATCCCATGCCATGCAAAGACAGAAGGACACCAGCTCCACAGAGGTGTTCTCTGTTGGCCACATACATGTTCATCATGGTTCATGTGCACTTGGGTCAGCCCCCCATAAAACAGCAGAAATCTGATGCAATAGATTTCCACCCCCCCCCCCCCCCCAGGAAAATTTGATTTTGAAGCTAATATCTTAAAAATGGTACCGGAAGGATGGCTCACTGGATAAGGCATTTGCCACCAAGCCGAAAGACCTGAGATCAATCCCTGGGACTCACGTGGTGTGAGAGAACTGACTCCCACAAGTTGCCCTCTGACTCCCGTGCTTGCATCACGGCCCACGTGCCCCTCCTCTCTGTCAAGAAACAAAGTTAGGAAGAATGACAGCGGTGGGCGTAGCTGTTTTAAGAGTTACTGGTCTGTTTGTGGGGCCCCTGGCAGTGGTTCAGGACCTGGCCCTGATGCATGAGCTGGATTTTTGGAACCTATTCCCAGGGCCTTGCCCAGCCTTGGTGCCATAGGGAGGAGCTTGGTCCTGCCTCAAGCTTTGTTGACTCCCATGGGAGGCCTTATCCTTTCTGAATGGAGATGGAGGAAGAGGAAGAGTGGATGGGGGGGATGGGGACATGAGGTGGGGGGAGGGGACGGGAGGAGAGGAGGGAGGGAAACTCTTGATGGTATGTAAAATCAATCAATAAATAAATACATAAATAATAAAAAAAAACTCTTGGTATTTAGCATCATTTGGAAGTCTCTTTATGCATGAAAACTCCCGGCGACTGACTCACTCACTGACTTGCCTTTTTCTTCCTGACCCACCATTTACTCAAACATTTAAAAATTCTCATAGATGGTCACAGACTTTGGTGACCGTGTTATTTTCCCCTACCCCGTGGTCCTTTGAGAACCATAATGGTGCTATTAAATATTGACGGCCACACACGCAGACTCCTATCTTGCCCCTGTTTGCTCGCCTGAGGTTTGACAGCGACAGGTTAGGCTTCTGTGAGTTCGGTTTACACTGGAGCCTGCTGGCCACGTGTCAGCCCGAGGTTAGAACAAGGTTTTTACCTCACGCGTTGGCTCTGGCAGGTAACGGCGGGTTGCAAGAACCAAGAATTCTGATTCTTCTTGTCCAAGATGTGGGAGGCTGTGGTGACCGAGGCTGTGTTGCTGTGGGCTAAGTTGAGGGGATGGCGGACGTGTGTAAGGCTGATCTCTGGGCGCTAGGTTCCTCTTTGTCAAGTGAAGACGCGCCGGACTGGATGTCTTGGTGGAGCTTGAGCTCTGCCTTGCTCCTCCCACACGCAGTCCTTCTAATGGAGTCTGCTTTACAGTGTCTCCCCCGCGTGTGGCTGACGTGTGCGTCTGCACGTCAGTTAAATGGTCTCAGATTCCCGAAGAGGTTTATTCAACATTAACGGTTTAGAGACTGAGTCTTGTTCTTTCCCTACTTCAGTTTATGAGGAATCTGAGCGCCTATTTTATAGGTGGTTTCTTTTATTACACGACGCTTGTCTGCCTCTGGTCTTTCAGAGGTTGATGGCGGACAGTTTTCCTGGCCAGTGTTTGTGTTTGTGGAGAGCTTGGGGACCTGAAAGGTGAAATTAATGGCTCACAAGCCTACCTTCAAATCGCGATAGTCATTCTGCCTGCACACGGAGCACATGTCTGTAATCCTAGTATCAGAGGTGGAGGCGGGAGGATCGGGAGTTCAGATCCATCACCGGCTATCCTTGGCTATATAGTGAGTTCAAGGCCAACCTGGGTTCTGTAAAGACCTGTCTCAAAACCAAAACCAAACCAAACCAAACCAAACCAAAAACCTTTCACTTGTCTCCCCTTTTGAAAACTAGCTATCTTTAATACTGGAAGACCATTTGCCCCAAGGAAGCTTCCAGAGCTTTTAGTAAAATTAATTAGATTTGTAGAGACACTGTGACACTGGTGTTGCCCTGACATGGAAATTTAGTGGCAGTTCTAACTTGTCTCTGGAAGTTTCAATATTAAATTACTTTGGTTTTCGTTTGATTTATTTAAAAAATAGCATCAGATTGGGAATAAATGTCCTAGGATTCCACTTAGAGAGCTTCTAGTACTTACATGTTTTTTTGCAGTCCCCGGCATTGGATTTTCTTGCCTATGCAGTGAGGCTGACGGGTACAGATTCTCCTTAAGTATTCAGCCTCTCCCACTGTGAGGAAGCGTCCTCCCTCTTTGTGGTGACGAAAGCTTTAGCCTTTCCCCCAGCCTGATAAATGTACTTTGAGTCTCGCTGAGGGACCATGGATCCGTTCTCCAAGAAGGTCTTCTGAGATGTCCAGGAACCAGGAGCGGAAACACAGGACCCCTGAGGCTGCTCTTAGTGTGGTCCTTTGAGAATGGTCTTGAGTTGTTTTCATTTAGGGGAAGCTTTTCTTCCAGACCCTGGATCTCTCATGAGCCCTGGTGAGCTGGGCCAGCATGGGCCAGCGAGGCCCAGCGAGGCCCAGCGAGGCCCAGCGAGGCCCAGCGAGGCCCAGCGAGGCCCAGCGAGGTCCAACGTGGCGAGAACCCAGAGACTGAGGAGTTTATTTAGGACCCGTGAGTCTGGGAATCATGGCATGGTGGGCTCGACCCCAGACTATATAGTCTTAGTCATTCTGGCCTCTGAGACCCTCAACACTGTTTGGCCTCGCCTGGATATCTGGAGAAGTCAGTCTGAATCATTGCAATGCTCACTGCATCCGCTGAATCCATAGGCATGGTATTGTACAAGTTAACGCATACCTGCCTCATCCCAGGAAGAAAACTGGTATGTAGGCTGAAGAAGACCTTCTGGGGTCTTCCGTATTCATGATACCCCTGCTTTGGTGGAACGGTTTGCCTGTCCTGGCAGTTTTCAGGAGACAGATGTGCGTCCGGGAATAGCAAGGACTTCATAGAAGGGAGCTGGATGGTTTCGGTGGCACAGGACATGGGTAAAAGAATAGTGACGGTCTGAGATGCTCTGTGTTTTAAAGTAAAAAGTTAAAATATACGGGCTCTAAGAAAACTATAGGAAGCAAATGGCCCTGTTTCTCAAAGAACACACCAGTCATGGGGCGGGGGCGGGGAGAGTTGAGAGTGAGCGGATTAAAGAGAAGAGCTCTCACGTGACCAGTCAGGACTGGTGTGATCTGGATTCTGATGTAAAGAAACAAAAATTCATCTCCATAGGATGGTGTAAACTAAACAGGACTGGTTATGTAGTGGTTAGTGTGGGCACTGCAGCTTTTTCTAGGAAGACAGTCCTCTGGAAAATTAACAGACAAAGCCACAAAACTTTACCATCTGCCAAGGTGAACCTAACAATAGCCTCAGCACTTCTGGAAGCAACTCCACCCTCCACTCCTTCCTGTTCCCTCTGTGCGCTGTCAGAGATGTCCCCTCTCATCTGACAGCTTGTCTTCAAGGCTCTCTTTGTCTTTGATTGATTGACAGAAAAATCACAGTCTGAGCAGGGTATGGTGGTGCTCACCTTGAACCCATCACTTGGGGAGTAGGGTCAGGTGGGTGTCCTTTCCTGCCCCCACCCCTTTGGATAGGGTCTCTCTGTATAATCCTGACTTGTTCTGTAGCTTGCTGGATAGTCCAGGCTGGCCTCAAACTCACAGAGATCCTCCTGCCTCAGTTTACTGAGTACTGGTGCTGGGACAAAAGGCATGTGCCACCATCCCTAGTCCCCCCCGCCTTGTTCTCTCTCTCTCTCTCTCTCTCTCTCTCTCTCTCTCTCTCTCTCTTTGACAAGGCCTTATGTAGCCCAGGCTAGCCTTGAACTTGCTATATAGCTGAGGATGACCTATCATTTCTGAGCATCTTTGCTTCCTGAGTGCTGGGATTACATGCCTGTACTACCACGGGATTTCTGTGGTGTTCAGGATCCAATCCAAGGTCATGTTCATGCTATGCCAGGCAAGCAGCCTACCCAGTGGGCTCCCAAGAATCCCGTCTTGACCGTTTTTTAAGAGAACTTGGATTCGGCTTCTCCCTGTTTGATACTTCAGTTCAGATATTTGGAAGGGAGTTTAGGTATTAGAGCTGTCCTAAGTGACTATGTTGAAAGTGGCCTTTAAAGTGGGTTTTTGTTTCACCTGCAAGGCATGATGGGACAGGGAGAATCTACAAGGCCAGGGTGACTAAATGGTGTGTCTGTCTTCACGGCGGGTGGAACTGGTTGCCCTGGGCAGTGGTTTTAGGCATCAAGATCCTGTCATTTTTATTTCTACCCCTGTGAAACTTTTTTCATAGCTTTTTTTCTTTTTTAAACAGAGCCCAGATGTAAGGGTACCGAAGGCCACAAGGCTAAGACGTGACCCCCTGCAATCTGAGTAAATAGTACGGTCACTGGCAGTGTAGGGGTGCGAAGATTCTAGGCACTTTGGAGCCTGGAGGCATTTATCTCTTTGGGCCACCAGATGAGCACAGCACTTAGTTCTAATTAGGGACATAGGGACAGCCTTCTTCTGAGCTCCGCTTTTTAGCAAAAGGTCTCAGGTCAGGTTCCCTGGCTCTGAACTTCTGCATACAATACTTTAAATATGGCGTCTCATTTGAACAGTGTTGAGAAGTGCGCTGTGGGGGGAACACTGAGGTTGATGTTTAGGAGTCTGGGCTGTACACAGAGCTTTGACCTTAGCTGCCGTCCTAGTCTTTCTGGGCCACAGTTGTCCTTGGCTGTAAAATTGGTGCAGTGGTATCTGCTTGTGGGAAATGTCTAAGTACAGCAAGCGGACATTTGTGGTGCTTTGCCAATAGTCCCTGGATCTTGGCTCCCCGTTGGTCAAATTAAGGAGCTGAGTATTTGAGGGTCAACTTCAGCTCTCTCAGAATAGGTTTAAGTGATAGTTTTTGTTTGTTTAATTTATAATCTTTACTCTTGTCTTATTTCTCTCTAACATAACAACTGTGACACACAGATACTTGATTTTTGTATGAAATCTCTTTATCAGGTATCCTACAATTAAAACAATGTTCTTTCTTTTTGTTTTGGGTTTTATCTTGTCAATTGGCTTCGCCACTTAACCCTCAGAATTTACATTTAGATGGATTCACCCGGATAAGTGTGCGTGGAAAAGACCGGAGTTTGTGGACGTTCTTGAGCTAAGCTGGCGAAAAGGACTTTGGGAATGCTAGAACGCTGCCTCCTCTCCACACGGAGTCAGACGGCCTTTTTGAGGCCGTGTCTGAGAGCAAAATAGTTTGCTAAAGCCGTCATCATAAAGAGTCATTAAGAAAAGTGTTATGAGAGAATGTTCAAGAACTTGCGTGTAGAATTTCAGGCCTTGGGGTGGAGATTTATGGGGTAAAAGGAAAACCGTACATGTAGACGGGGCTGTAGCTCAGTGCTAGAGGGAAGGACTGGCATCCAGGAGGCCCTAGGTCTGGTCTATGGTCCTATTAACAGGAACAAAGGAAACCGTTATAAAGGCAATAAGAAAACACCTGATCCATGAGGTCTCTGAAGAAAAAATTTCAAAGTATCAGACAGACAGGAAGGATACATTGTAAAATGTCATTTTAGTTTTGACTCTTTCTTTTAGAGTGGCAGGATACATCGCTTAAAGAGAATGGAGCCCATGCATCATTGGATACATATGTGTGTTTAAATTTAAAACATACTTGTTCTACCCCTAGAAACTTAGGGCACAATATAGCAAGGTAATAGGAAAACGAAAGGGCAGAACAAACATAGCAAAAACAGAGCAAAGAAAGAAAGATGTGGGGGAGGGGAAGAAGGCTAGGAAAGGTTTTTCTTCTTCTTTTTTTTTATAGTGGAGGAAGTGTGGCTGGGTACACCTGTAATTGCAGCACTGGGGGTTATAAACACGAGGGGCAGGAGTCCACCGCCAGCCTCAGCTACATGAGTGAGTTTAAGGCTGGGGGCTGTGTGGGATGAGCTCTCAAAAAAATCTAAAAAGAAGATGAGGAGGCAAAGGAGGCGGAAGAAAAAAGCAATCGAGGAAAGGACCAGCTAGGGCCTGGCAGGAGGTGGATTGTGTGGGTTTCTGCCGGGCAGGGCTCTGTCTGAGGTGCACTTGTGAAGCCCCCAGATTCTGCGCTAAACCAATCACTTAGCTTCTCCCCGAAACAATTAACGTGTGCCTCAGCTTCTTAGGTTGGAGATATTCACCGTGGAGGTTGTTAGTTAAGCCAAAAGGGAAACACAGCCAGAGGCTGCATCTCAGAGGCCGGATAGGTTCTGCGGCCCAGCAGAAGGTCTTGAGAACAGGGTGTGGCCAGTGACAGAAGAGAAATGATTTTGCATAGCGGAAGGAAGTCTTGGGGCTCCTGCACCTAGGAAATGGTCCCTGTGGCACCTCTGCTGTTACAGGGCCCCATCTGAGCTCTGTGCAGAACTTGTTTTTAGAAATGACGTCTTCACTGTTCTCACCCATGTTTTTTTGGCTCCATTCCCACCACAAATTGTTTATCTGACCCTGGCTGGTCATTTTATCTCCCTGGGTCTCCGTTTCCCCTTGCATGGCCTCCAGAGGAACGTACCCATCCCCATTTCAATGGCTGACATCATGGTCTAAGGTCACTGAATTGCCAGCCTGGGATGGCACATCCTGCCTCATCCCAAGGTCTGTTTAAAGATGACCATTCCCAAGGCCTACAGATGTGGGACTTTGGGGTTTGAGACCAAGCTGGCCCTGGCTGGGTCTGGTGGCTGTATTAAGAGGTAGAGAGGCCACTTTGGGCCGCTGCTGTCCGTTGCTGATGGTGTTGAAACACCAACCAGCAACCATCTTTTCCCATCGTCTGTAATTAGCAGCCCCACCAATGAGCCAGGCCTGCTCCCTGCCTAGAAAATAGAGGCTGGGGTTTGTTGTCTCAAGGTCTGCCTTAAAGGAATCCTAGGGTTTCTGCTGCTTCAGCCGTGATCACACAGCACCCTGTGGGGCTAGTGTTGCTCCCAGGTCTTAGCAAACCCCCATGGAGCCTGCCTGGGCCTTTCCGTGTGTGTGTGTGTGTGTGTGGGGGGGGGTACCAGGCAGTATCAGGTGATGCTAATGAAGAGGAGCTGGTTTTGCTATAGCCTTCTGCTGAAGAGGCTAGGGGTAGCCCAGAGCATAGATGGCTGTGCCTTGGGGGCAGATTCTTTTCCAGGCTGCTGTATCTTTAAGGCTGGCTCTCAGAGTAGAGACCAGGCCTAATACATCAGGGACAGGAGGAGGAGGAGGAGGAGGAGGAGGAGGAGGATGCTCTTGGTCCCTGAAACTCTAGCTACCGCAGGGAAATGGGCTGGACAGGGGCCGGGGGATGGAATAATGTTTTCTGCTGTGGCTTCCATCTTTGCAGCCATGACCAGGGTCCCAGATGTGACCAAGGCCATCAGGCTGCTGCTGACGCTGGCTTAAAAGACCGTCCCTGAACCCAAGCTGATAAGTACCAGCCACCCTCACACACAGAACAGTCCATGGATTTGGATTTTTTTTTCCCCCCTCTCTCGTAAGGACAAAATGTTACCTAAAATCCTTCAGCCACCAGTGAAGTCATCAGGCAGAATAAAAACTTTAGGATGGGGTTGGGAAGAAATACAGTTGTTGGTTTTCAGCATCGTACAGGGACGCGAGCCATCGGTGACTCTAAGGGTTGGCGGATTTCTGTTTCCTGGCTGAATCCTGCTGACCACCTGCATTTCTCAATGCCTATGAGCTAAGAACAATCTTCACATTATTAGATAGTTAAGAAGGATCAAAAGGATTGCACTTTACGACACACACAATTCTAATAAAGCTCATATTTTGGTGTCTACAATGAAGAGTTGGGTGGAGCGTATCGTATCCTTCTTTGGTTGGCTTGCATTGTTGGTGCCACTTTGAGGTGAGGACAGAGACGCAGGGCCAACAGGGTAAAGATATTTACTATCTAACCCTTGGCAGACCAAGCTTTTGGGGCCTGGGTGTCACCTCAGGGTAGATTCAGGCCTGCAGGCTTCAGAAGGTGCAAAACTCATTACCTGGGCTGCACTTTGATGTAGGTTTAATTAGATCTTGGTGAGGATTCTTGCTCCAGGGGAATACAGAAGCTCGGCTACCTTCTCTGGGTCCAGTTCTCATGTTAAAAAAAAAATCCTCTTTGAAACGGTAGTTCGTTTGCCCTCCAAGTTTTTCTCCCTCTAGGAGCTTGGTAGAGGAGACCATGTGTTTATACTTTAAACTGGATGTTTAGACTCTTGGTGTGGACCCAGGGAAAATTAATACGTACTTTTAATGCATTCAAAGAGGCCGGATGGGGAGGTGTGTCTATGTTTGGGAGCAAGACAGAAATCCCATTTTCTGCTGAAAGTACTGTTTCTAGTTTGCGTAGAGACTAGATCGGGAGACGACTTTAATTTTGTGGAAAAGGGTAACTTCAGGCAGATCTTTTGACTGGACAGCCCGCTATTTAAAAAAAAAAAGTATTTGAGCTGTCAGTTTATCTGTGTTCCTCACCGATCTGGAGGGTTCTTGAAGGAGCTGTTTGGGAGTTTTCATGGGAGCTATGCATCCGGGTAAGCGTGTGTGCCTGTGTGAGTCCATGTGTCCGGTGCGCATTTGTTTCATCATAATCGTAAGAAGCCTCCCCCGCATTATTTTCCTGGTCTTTGTTGCTTAGCCTATCAGCCTATCGCGACGCTTCCAGGCCTAGCATTGCAGGTGTTCTTGGATCAGCAAACCTCGGGGTCCTCCTGTCTCCACATCCCCCTCCCAGTGCTGAGATTGGCAAACCTCGGGGTCCTCCTGTCTCCACATCCCCCTCCCAGTGCTGAGATTGGCAAACCTCGGGGTCCTCCTGTCTCCACATCCCCCTCCCAGTGCTGAGATTGGCAAACCTCGGGGTTCTCCTATCTCCACCCACCCCCCTCAGCGCTGAGATCAGCAAACCTTGGGGTCCCACTGTCTCCACCTACCCCAGCGCTGAGATCAGCAAACCTTGGGGTCCCACTGTCTCCACCTACCCCAGCGCTGAGATCAGCAAACCCTGGGGTCCCACTGTCTCCACCTACCCCAGTGCAGAGATCACAGGCTGTGTTTTCATGCCTGATTTTTCACCTGGGTTCCGAGGAGCCGCCCTCAGGTCCTTCCATTGCTTGCCCAGCAAGCACGCCATCCACTGAGCCATCTTCCTAGCTCCAGAGGAATTAACATTTTAATTTTTTAAGAATTTTTATATGTATGGGTGTTCTGCCTGCATGTATGTCTGGACCCTACATGTATGCCTGATGAGTGAGGAGGTCCTAAAAGGTTGTCATGGCCCCTGGAAGTGGTTGTGGGCTGCCGTGCGGATGGACCCGGGAGTCAACACCGGATCCTCTGGAAGAGTAGACAGAGCTCTCAGCCACTAAGCCATTTATTTCTCCAGCTCCTGGAAATGCTATTTTGTGCATCACTTTCTGTGTTCTGAGGATTTTGTCTCTGTGTATGTTTGTATGTATTCATATGTGTGTAGGTGTGGGTATGCACAGACAACCAGAAGTTGATATTGGGTCTTCCTTATTGTGATATCGTGTCTTCACCTTCTCTCTCTCTTTCTTTCTCTCTCTCTCTCTCTCTTTCTTTCTCATGTGCAGTTTGTGTGCAAGATGCATGTGTGCGGGCACACATGTCACAGTACACATGTGATGGGGAAACTATCAACTGATAGTTTCAACCAATCACATCTAGTTAGGGCGTGGCCACCTAGAGCCCAGGTAGAAAAACCTGGGAATGCAGGTGCATGCTGTCTCTTCATGGTGCCTGCCGGACCTATCGGATTTCAGAACTCTCATTCTTATAGTGTAAGTTTCCCCTCTTTAACCATTAAAGTGTTCCTGTTACTTTTGAGTTAGCCAGGTTACGTATCATACCGACCTAATTCGCGACACACATCTGGAGGGCAGAGGATAACTTTGTGGGATTTGTTCTCTCCTTCCATCTTGGACTCCAGGGATCCAACTCAATTGCCAGACCTGTGTAGCAAAGGTCTATTATTATTGTTATTATTATTATTATTTTATTTCTGTGACAGGATCTCTCTATGAAGCCCTGGCTAGTGTGACGCTTACTATGTAGTCCAGGCTGGTGTTGAACTGAAATCCTTCTGCCTCTGCCTCCCATGTGTTGGGATTAAAAGCCTATGCAGTCATGCTTGGCTTGAGTGTTCGGGGCGTCCCGCTGAACCTAGATCAAGGACTGGCTAGGCTAGTGGTCGACCAGTAGTCCCTAGAGACCTTGCTTTCTCCCTGCCTCACCCAGCACCAGGATTAGAGGTGTGCTCTGCCGTGCAGCCTTTTTAGGTAAGCGCTAGAGATCTGACTTCCGGTCTGTGCTTGCTCAGCAAGCACGCTTTGGACTGAGCCACCTCCCCAGCTCTTCTTCTGAGGGTTTCAGTCAGGCTCTCACCAAGACAGCTTTTAAAAGACCCCCGCAGGAAGTCACGGTCCCTGTGCGCACACTCTCAGTTTCAAGCTTTTAGCTTGATTGCTCTCTAGGGAGCCTGTCCTGGGTAGACTGAGGAGCCCAGGCCAAGAACATCTCAGTGGGGCATTTTCACCTCTATCTTCAATCTCTACAAGATTTTTAAAAAAATATAAACCGTGTATCCCCTGCAATTTTTAGTTGGATGCCTAAAGATTTTTTTCGCAAAGTTAGAAAGATACAAAGGATGTAATTTCTGGCATAATGTAAATATTGATTTTTAAAGTGAAAACATTGTATCACTGTTTAAATTGTATTGAGTGGAATTTAAACACTATTGTGATCTGATGTACCTGTCAGCAGTCCAAATTTTATAGTGTTTCTTTTTCCCCTTGAAATTTATTCAAGTGTAGTGCCTTTTTTGGATGGGTGGGGGGCAAGGTTCCAGCCCAGGCTGGCCTGGAACCCGTCATCTCCCTGTCTTAGTGTTGGGATTGAAAGCACTGCACCACAATGCTGGCTGTGATGCAGTTTTGCAAAAAATCATTTTTATTTTTTTTTAGATTATAATTGCATCATGTTTCCCTTCTTTTTCTTTCCTCCAGACTCTTGCCTGCCCTTGACCATTGCTGTGATGCATTTAAAATGATTTCATCTATGACAAATTTTGGGGTTGAGTTTGGAATGATTATTAGCAACGTTTCAACACATAGCTTAAAAACTGGATTAAATATTAATAAAGCATGCAAATTAAGTTTCTTATTGAAGTATATTTCTTTTTTCTAAAGATTTATTTATTTATTATATATACAATATTTTGTCTGTGTGTATGCCTGCAGGCCAGAGAGGGCACTAGATCTCATTACAGATGGTTGTGAGCCACCATGTGGTTGCTGGGAATTGAATTCAGGACCTTTGGAAGAGCAGGCAGGGCTCTTAACCACTGAGCCACCTCTCCAGCCCCCTGAAATACATTTCTTGGTCTCAGAGTAGGAAGCTATTTATTTTAACACTATTCACTGGTGTTTAAGATAAAATAGACAATATAAGTTGGATAGCAGTCCCATACTACGAAATTATTTTCTTGACTTCTTTTGAACTAGTAACCCAAATACTGAAAAAAACTGTAAGCAATGAGTTGACGTAAATAAAAAGCATGGAGGTCAATAATTTATATTACCACGTTTTGATAATTTATATCACCAGCTTGGGCCAGAAGGTCCTAAATTGCCAGCATCTCTAGCCATTTGATCTGTTTCCATGAGTGACCTTGATAATCCTTGCATCGTGACTTTTTGTGCACAAACCTCAGCTTTCTGCTTTGAAGGGCTCCCGAGAGGAGCCTTTTGCGTGTATTCAAGTCTTGCTTAGGTAATTAAAGCTGACTGGGATTGCCCAGCTTCCTTGTCTTGACCCCACCCATTCTTAAAGGCGAGCTCATGTGTTTGTGGAGAACTTCCTTCTGAGAGGCTGGCATGGGGCTCAAAGGATGGTCTCCCAACTTTGGGTGACTTTGAACGGACTATTTCTCAGGCGCTGTGGTCTTTCTGTGCCTGAAGGGCAGCTGGAATCTCAGAGGGTGAGGAGGGCTTCTACCTTGGATCCAGAAGGAGAAGGAAGCCACTGAAGAGGGAAATAAAAGGGTGGTGGTATCTGGAAGGTGTTCACGCGGAAGCTTATTCCCGCAAATGCTCCAATCCTGCAAACTTTCTACAGGGCTACTCTACTCATGGGAGACAGAGCCTCAACATGGTGGAGCTTGTGCAAACTTGGGGGGCAATCTTTATCACCTCAGTCCCTGGATTTGCATCAAGTTGCCATGTGGCGTCACCAAGCATGCATGAGAGACACATAACTCTCACAGGAAGTGCGGTTGACCTTTTTGCAAACCCGTGTTGCAATTGTGTGTCATGCACTAGGTACTGCAAATCTGTGTTGCAACTGTATGCCGTGCATTAGGTACTGAAACTTTAACATTTGAAGGCGAAGGAGGGAGAAAATGTAACGGCTCTTGGCACATTCAGGTTAACGAACTCAAATGGAGTCTTCACAACTTTTCTGTAGCACGGTTCCAGCGAGTGATGATGAATAACTGGCTTTGTATTGTGGGTTTGGGGAAGCAGTCCCCTCGACATTTGAATCTCTATTGATGGAGACTCACTTTCAGACCTGTTGAATGTGGCCATCATGGCTCCTCCTTATGCTTTACGTAAGTGATTGTCTTAACAGCAGGATACAAGTAGTAGTATCTGAATTATGGGTTCTGCGGCTGTGAAGAGACACCCTGGCCACAGCAATTCTTCTAAAGGAGAACATTTAATTGGGGGGTGATTTACAGGTTCAGAGGTTTAGTTCGTTCTTGGCATGGTGGGAAGCATGGTGTCAGGCAGGCAGACACGGTCCTGGAGATGTAGCTGAGTGTTTTACATCTGGGTTTGCAGGCAACAGCGAGAGAGAGAGAGAGAGAGAGAGAGAGAGAGAGAGAGAGAGAGAGAGAGAGAGTGACAGTGGGAGTAGCTTGATCGTCGGAAACCTCCAAGTCCACCCCCTGCCCCCCCCACTTCCTCCAACAAGGCCACACCCCCAGAAATGCCACCCCGTGGGTCTATGGGTACCGTTTGTTTTCGCTTAAACCCACCACAAATGGGTTGTAAATGTGGTTGAAGACCAGAATATTTGAAGGCTAAGTTCGAATATTGATACATCCAGGTGTTGCTTTATAATGAAAGACTGGTATGCCTTGCCTGAGGGGGTGCATCTGATGGCTAGCTACTTCAGCTGGCTTGTTACTTTCTGAATTAACCATACTCTCCTGATGTCCTACTAGATTGAAGTTAGATTATGGGACTGGTTACCTTATACTAAATCTATTACTGAGGTTCAAAATGATGCATATTCGCTTGTGGATGCCGAATGGATTTGCCTGGCGTTTCTGTGAAGTGTTCTCTAGCATCAAGAATGGATTTTCAACCCGGACTGTCAATCTGGACAGTGGTGGTGCTTGCTCTTAATCCAAATCCTCAGGAGGCCGAGGCAGGCAGATCTCTGAGTTCAAGGCCAGCCTGGCCTCCAGGGTGAGTTTCGGAGAAACTGTGTCTCAAAAGAACAAAAGACAAAACAAATAGACAAAAGCAAAAATCCCCAAAGCAAGAACAGATTTTAAAAGATAACACTGGTGTCTGATGGCTGGTGCTGGCTGGCTTCTCTTGCTTTTTTCTCTTGCCAAACAGAAACACACACATCCTCTCTGCCAAGTTCTCAGTGATGTCACAGGCAGGCCCTACAACACAGCTGCTTTCCTGCTTCTCCTTTTCTGCTTGCTGGAGAATTAACCTCGCCAATGACTTAGCTCACTTTTTTAAAGATTTATTTACATATCATGTATACAATGTTCCTCTTGCCTGTATACCTCCATACCAGAAGAGGGCGCCGGATCTCATTACAGATGGATGTGAGCCACCATGTGGTTGCTGGGGATTGAACTCAGGACCTCTGGAAGAGTAGCTGGTGCTCCTAATCTCTGAGCCATCTCTCTAACCCCAGCTTAACTTAGTTTTAAAGAGGGATAATATATACTGTTATTTTTTTCTGTAACATTTGAAGGTTAAACTCTTTTAAAAAAATGGACTTGAGAGCTTAGCAGGGAGGGATGGGCACAATTGTTGCAGAGGATCCAAGTTCAGTTCCCAGCACCCTCAGCAGGTGACTCACCACCACTTCCGGTGACTTTATGGGCATGGGCTCTGTGGATTTTAACAACTGTCAAGGACACGAATTCACTTCAGTCTTCCACTGAGTAGTTTCCCTGTGCTGGAAACTTCTGGGTGCTGTGTGTTCGTTCCTCTCCTCCCAACCCATGGTGGCCTGGGGCTTTCTACCGTCTCCATGGATTTTCCAGGCTATCACAGAGCTGGATGACTTTTGTTTATTAGCGGTAGGATAAACCTTCTAGAACTTTAAGGGACGCTTAGAGATTTTTCATTCCGTGGCTTGAGACGTAACCAAAGTTACACACTTTCCCAAACTGAAAACGTTATCTAGTATTGTTTAAAGTAAAATTAAATATTCTAGGGAGTAAAGAGATGCATTCACGAAAAGGTCAAGGTGGACGGAGAAATCCTCGCAGGGTTTAGGAATTCCTTAAAGAATCTTCAGGCCTAGTCAAGGGGTGTGGTGGCGCATGTCTTTAATCCCAGCATCCTGGAAGCAAAATCAGGCAGATCTCCGAGCCAGCCTGGTCCACAGTGAGATCCTAATTAAAAAAAAATTGCCTATTTTGATAGCATTTAGAAAATAAAAGAAGACTGTTTTTAAATTTAGACAAATGCTCTTGCATAGAAATATGCCCTGTTTTATTTTATTGCCCGGTAGGACTGGAATCTATCCAGTCCAAGATGTTGAGAAAGAATCAGGTGATCACAGCCGGGGGTCATGGGGAATCCTGATAGTGCAGCAGGACTCTATTGGCCGACCACTGCAGTGGTCAGCTGGACAGACTTTCTTCCCTTTACTTTACAGATTGGGGTGGTTGCGCTATTGGCCGCACCCAGAGTTAGCTGCGGGGTGAGACCTCTTCTGTGGGTGAGGGAATGGTTGATTATTTCTACTGGTACAACGTAAAGCTGGAAAACTGATTGTCCCGAGGATCCCCAGAAGCGGTCACATTGAACACGCTGATGTTGGGTGCATTCAGCAAAAAAGAACCTGGTGCTGTATGATTGCGTCAATTTATTGATCTTACCAGTTCATTGATCTCTTTAAGCCTTATTCAAGTTATTTGTCGGCCAGAATGGAGTCTCACAGTTTCCTCCCTTTCGATTCTTCTGCAGCTTGCTTAGCCGAGGTATATTTTGCAGGAGTTTACGATCAGAGCGTGCCGGAGAGATACAGAAGGGCGGCTGGCTTTATAGCTCTCGCTGGCTAGCGATAGCTTAAGAAACTCCTGGGGGTGAAGGGTCGTCGCTAAGACACAGAAAAGGGGTTAGTGTCTATGACAATCTGCTTGGTGTGTTTACCGGAAGTCAGTGAGTCTCATTCACCCTTTAGAGCTAATTCCTGGGCTCAGGGGATCCACTGCCCCCGTTTCTCAAGTGACTGGGGCTACAGGTGCCACAGTCCCTGTCTCACAGTTGGCCCCATGGTTCACCAGGAGCCCCAAACACTGCGTAATTTAAATCCCTTGGCTTCTGGTGAGTTCCTGAAGAATACGCTGTGGGATTCTAGTCCAACTCATGCCAAAGAGCGGCACTAGAACGAGCATGCGACCCTTGGGCTTACACAGAGGGCACGACTTCTGGGTAGCCTCCAAAGTGTCCAGTATCCAAGGTGCCACGAAATTGTGATTGCATTATTTCTCTTGCGTAAAAAAGGCCTGGCTTGGCCAGTAGAAGATAAATTTTATTGGAATAATGGAAGTTTTATATCTTAAAATTTAATATGTAAGACTGTTTTTTTAAAGATTTTTTTTATTTTGCCTATGTGTATGAGTGTTTGGCTGCAGGTATGTCTCTACACCATGTAAGTGCCTTTGTTTTATGTGCATGAATGTAATGCTTCATGTATGCAGGTGCACCATGCATGTACCTGGTGCCCAAGGAGGTCAGAAGAGGGCATTGTATCACCTGGAACTGGAGCTATGGATGGCTCTGGTGTTGGGAACTGAACCTGGGTCCTCTCCAAGAGCAGCAAGTGCTCTTAACTGCTGAGCCATCTCTTTGGCCTCCACAATGTGTTTTTGACTATATGTTATTTTAAACTCGTATTTGATCATGTGGTGATCGGTACTAAGATTTGGGGGAATTAAGTGGAAACATTTGAAAAGGGTATGTGTAATATAAATGTTTACACGTTTTCCCCCCAAAATTGGGGAAAGGCCTCTGTTTGGTTTTCACGGAGAGCCAACTTACCTGATTACAGAACCTGAGTGACCTGAGGGACGGGTGCTGGAGACCTCTAGAATCAAAGCTCAGGGAACACCCAGGGAATTCTGTTGGCATAGCAGAGGCCAGCATGGCCCTCAGGACAGAGGCCAGCATGGCAGAGGCCATCATGCTAGAGGCCAGCATGGCAGAGGCCAGCATGACAGAGGCCAGCATGGAAGAGGCCAGCATGACAGAGGCCAGCATTCTGTCTGTGAGGTTCTTCAGTGTTTTTTTTTGCAAATGGGTTTCACAGAAGTGAGCTCCACCTGGTTGTGTGACTAGATAAGTATGTCTGCCTGCTTGGGAGGTGCTCAGAAGCAGGATACAGCCCTGCTTATGCTACAAGCCTGCCCATGTTAACCCCGACACATCATCGAGGCAAACACGTAGCTATCTTGGCAATGTCAGGTCTAGTATGCAAGTCTTTCCTATCTCAGGCTTTGTCTTCCATGCTCCTTAATTTGGCAGAGACAATGTCCCAGGTTGTTCGGGGTGCCGGGTGCCCAGCTTTCTATTTCTTTCTTTTCTTTTTTTTTAAAAATATTTTTTATGGTTTATTTAACTTTATTTTATGTGCATTGGTGTGAAGGTGTCAGATCCCCCGGAACCGGATTTTCAGACAGTTGTGAGCTGCCATGTGGGTGCTGGGAATTGAACCCGGGTCCTCTGGAAGAGCAGTCAGTGCTCTTAACCGCTGAGCCATCTCTCCAGCCCCCCTATTTATTTCTTCTCAGTAACATGAGATTCATTTTGTGTAACTAGAACTGGAAACCACTGCCAGCCCTTCTGGAAGGCATCCGTCGTTGGACTAGTTCTGCTTGAGGCTAGGAATCCGTCGAACCCACAGTGTAGGTGGGATCCTCTCAGCAGGATGTAGAAGTTGGTGAGCAATGACGACAGCCTGGAGCGTCGCCATCTTGCCTGGTGCAGGACAAATGGTGCCACACTGTACTAATTAATCTTTGCTGTGGAGGCTCATTTAATTAAAAAACTCATCAGGATGAAATCCTCTAGACACAGACAACATGAGATACGCTTGTCATTTTTTTTTTTTTGACCAATAAATACTTATTGAGTTTTTATAAGACAAACAAAAAGCTGTTAGTCACTGGGCAGAGCTTCCAAATACATCTTTTAATACCGTTTTGCTGAATGTTTAATATTAATTTCTGTGTTCCTATCACAGCAATTCAAGTAAAAAATCGTGAAACAGTTGCTAGTATATGATGCTTTAATTATGACAAATATTTCATGTTTCCGAACAAAATAAATAATTGTACTAATATAGACTCAGGTGGTGAAGGTGAGACCAAGAAGTACTTGGATAACAGTATCTTTCAAATAAATATATTTTTTAATAATTTAAAGGGGTAGTATTTTAAAAATAAAGATTAATGTAATGACATCTCTGTGATCACGACGGTAGATTACTTATTTATTTTGATGCATGGTTCAGGTTGGCCTGGGATGTGCTGTGTAGCTCAGGATTATCTTCATGACCCCTCTGCCTCCACTGCGATCATGGGTGTGCACCCCCAGATGTGGCACTGAAGTAAACTTGAGAGAATGGCCATGTTTCCTCGTGTAACCGTGTTTATAACGACAAAGGGGCAGAGCAAGTTTGGGAGCTGTGTCAGGCCCGACAGCTTTCGGGTCTATCTGGGGACAGCGGGACTCCGATTCTGGCACGGAAGGGTTTCTGGTGGTGTAGTGTGTCACTTGTTGCTATGGCGGGATGTCTGACAGACGGGTTGGAGGGAGGAAAGGCTTATGTTGAGACTGGCCTGAGAGAATGTGGTCCACGATGGCAGGGACAATACGGCAGCAGAAGTGACTTGAATTTGTGCAATATATATGCAGAGTAGGGCTTGACCCGTGTGTGTAGCTGATTTATCTATCCTGCAATCAAGACACCCCTTGGTAACTGACTTTTGTAGTTCAACAGTACAGTCCTCCTCTGCTAAAACACGTCGTCTGTGACGCTTCACGGGTTGGTCAGGAATTTTGCTGCCCAAGGCTTCCACACTCTGTCCCTCCGTCTCCAC